>NW_010395719.1:21219-42553 GCF_000710305.1 Buceros rhinoceros silvestris | reverse complement strand
TTCCCCCCCCCCCCCCCCCCCAACTAGATACTGTCGTAAGGTTACCCTTATATTTTACCAGCTGCATTCTCAAGAATGAAGGTAAAATTTGTGACTCACCACTGTGAGAAAGGCCACAGCAGAGATTTAAGAGTTTGGTTTGTTAAATTTAAGAGCAATGCATACTGCCTCCAGCCAAGCTGTCAGTTAAAGCAACATGAGGGGAGGAGGAAATATTATTGGTTGGAGAGCACAGGAGATTGCTTTGAGGCAAGGGAGCACTGAAGACTGTGGGAACTGCAGCTGCAGATACTGGGGTGAAGCACACAGTGAGGAAGTGAAACATGCAGCGCAGTGAGTATGTTGGAAACTCACAGGAAACCAGGTTTCATTGCAGTTTTGCTCATGGAATAACTTGTTCTTGATCATGATGATTGTCCAATCAAGGAAGCATTATATTCATCCTCTTTGGTGCCAGGTCTTTCCGTCATAACTGTACATACAGCTAAAGACTTAATTCACTGTCTTTTTATTCCTGCCACTGTGAAGCATATAATCATCGAATGCTTTGGGTTGGAAGGAACCTTCAAAGTCCAACCCCCACCCCTGCAGTAAGCAGGGACACCTTCAACTAGATCAGGTTGCCCAGAGCTCCATCCAACCCGTCCTTGAATGTTTCCAGTGATGGGCCATCTACTACCTCTCTGGGCAACCTGTGCCAAGGGTTCACCACCCTTATTGTAAAAAATTTCTTCCTTATATTGAGTCCAAATCTCCCTTTTTAGTTCCAAACCATTACTCCTTGTCCTGTCGCAACAGGCCCTGCTAAAAAGACTGTCCCCATCTTTCTTACAAGCTCCCTTTAAGTATTAGAAGGCTGCAACAAGGTCTCCTCAGAGCATTCTCTTCTCCAGGTTCAACAACCCCAACTCTCTCTGTGTTTCTTCATAGGAAAGATGTTCCATCCCTCTGATCACTTTTGTGGCTCTTCTCTGGACTTGCTCCAACAGGTCCGTATCTATCTTGTACTGAGGACTCCAGAGCTGGATGTAGTACTCCAGGTGAGGTCTCAACAGAACAGAGTAGAGCAGCAGGATCATCTCCCTCGACTGCTGGCCATGCTTCTTCTGATGCAGTCCAGGATACAGATGGCCTTCTGGGCTGTAAGAAGACATCACTGGCTTTTTATCCACCAGGGTCCCTAAGTCATTCTCCGCAGGGCTGTTCTCAATCCCATCATCCCCCAGCCAGTAAGATACCAAGGACTGACCCGATCGATCCAAGTGCAGGACCTTGCACGTGGCCTCATTAAACCTCATGAAATTCAAACAGTCCCACTTCTCCAGCTTGTCCAGGTTTCTCTGGTGGGCATTCCTCCGGTCCCTCAGGTGTGTCAGCTGTGCCACTCAGTTTGGTGTCATCCGCAAACTCGCTGAGGGTGCACTCAATCCCACTTTCTTCGTCATTGATGAAGATATTAAACAGCACTGGTCCCAGTACAGACCCCTGAGGGACACCACTTGTGACTGATCTCCATCTGGACATCGAGCTGTTGACCACTATCTTTTGGATGTGACCATTCAAACAATTCATTATCCACTGAACAGTCCATCCCTCCAATCCATATCTCTCCAATCTGGAGAGAAGGATGTTGTGGGGGAACCTGTCAAAGTCTCTACAGAAGTTCAGATAGACATCCATAGCTCTTCCTCTGATCACCATTGCAGTCACTTCATTATAGAAGGCCACGAGCTTGGTCAGGTAGGACTTGCCCTTGGTAAAGCCAAGGTGGCTGTCTCAAATGACCTCCCTGTCTTCCATTTACCTTAGCAGAGCTTCTAGGAGGATCTGTTCCATAATCTTCCCAGGCACCCTCACCAGAGGGGAGGCTAACAGGTCGGTAGTTCCCACGGTTCTCCTTTCTGCCCTTTTTAAAAATGGGTGCAATGTTTCCCCTTTTCCAGTTGCCAGGGACTTTACCTGACTGCCAGGACTTTTCAGATATCATGGAGAGTGGTTTGGCAACTACATCAGCCAATTTCCTCAAGACTCCGGGACGCATCTCATTAGGTCCTGTAGTCTTATGTATGTTCAGTTCTTCAGGTGGTCACAAAACTCATCTTCTCTTACAGTGGGAGGGACTTTGCCCCCTCGTCCCCATCTTGCAGTCCCTCAACTTGGGAGAGTGTGAGAAGAGAGATTGTCAGTGAAGACTGAGCACATCTGCCTTCTCCTCGTCTGCTGTTACCAGCTTGCCAGTCATGTTCATCAGAGGGTGTACGCTTTCTTTAACCTTCCTTTTCTGGCTGACATTCCTGTAGAAGCCCGTATTGTTATTCTTTGCATCCCTTGCCAAGTTCAGCTTGACCTCACCCCTATATAGGCAGTGTCCCTACACCCTTCCTAGGAGACCTGTCCCTGCTTCTACTACCTGTATGTTTCCTTCTTGCCCTTTCATTTGATGAGCAGGTCTTGATTCTTCCTTGTCTGGTATCTTACTCCTGGAGTTTGAGAGCTTTTACACTCTATGGAAAGCGTCCTTAAAGATCTGCCAGCTCTGCTTTCGTACATTCATGCCTAAGCCTGCAATTAAACTGCCAGACATGTTACTCATGGTTAGAAATTGTCAGGTTCCTTTCTTATTTATTTATTTTTCTCTGGGCAATGAAGATATGGTAAATACATACTCATTGAAATGGTATTCTATATACTCTCTAGCCTATGCCACATCATTAAGAGCAAGTGACTCTTATCACACTCAGATACAAAGTCAACATCCTATGACACAACAGCCTACCTGAATCTGATAATAAAAGCTATTTAAGAACTAATTAAAACTTGGAGCCAAAGAAAGGAAAAAGCAACATGCAAATCTTTCATCTAAAAGCTTGTGTTATAAAGAATGAGTGTTTACTTAGCAAAAGACATGTAAATACTTTTGTTCGGGTATCAAGTATTAAAAATAAGGTCTTCTCCAAGTTCTGTCTTCCTATCAGCATCAGCACAATAGTAACTGTTCATACTTCTCAAATACTAAGGACTTGCATTCTATATTTGAGGTTAGCTAGGACTTCAGCCCTGTTTCCAAAAGACATTTTAGCTTTAGAAAATTCAAGCCAGGTGCTCTCAGAGTACCAAACTGCTCACCTAAAATCAGGATACACTACTTGTCAGTTGTTACTCAAGTCACTGCTTTGTGTCAAATTTTCATCATTTTGTCAATGGAAAATCTCCATATACATCCAGCACTGAAGTTCTTCATTGCATGCTGATGACCCTCAAATTTCCATTGCTTACTTGTTCAAAATACCCATGCAATGGAACCACTGCAGGCTCACCAACTGTCTCAACTTGGATGCTCCACATTACCAAAGCATATTCAATTAGAGTCTTCAAAACGTATTCTGTATTTGTCTTTGATTCTTTTCAACTTTGTTTTTCTGGCATTTTGAATTATTGGGGATACTCTCCACCATCCAAGTGTCTTGAAGAGAAGTGGTTTGAAAGTTACAGGCAAGGTAACAAGATTCTCTTATGCCATCAATGAATATTTTGACTACAACCCTAACAACATTCTCATAAATGTGATTACTACATAGAGTTGAAAGAACTTGAATGGCTGTATTATATGCAGACTAACATTATGACTAACAGACTGAAAACAAAGTGCAGCTTCAAACAACAACACTGCCGGAGGAAAAAAAGCGGAGGGAGGCTCCTCTTGTACCTAAGAAGCTTTGAAGCTAGCAGCATTAGAGGCAGGTCTAGACTAGCATTAAGCCCATAAAGGAAATAAAAACCATGTAGGTAAAATGTGGGACTATCAGCCTTTACAGTGTCTCCTGAAACAATTATTTCCTTGCTGATATGCTCCACTCCTTTCAGGATCAAGCTTCCTACCAAAAATCCTCATGTGTAACATAAACAAAAAACATAGGAAGCATGATACAAAGAAATGCAATTAATAGCTCTGTGTTGGTTATTTCACAACACTTTACATTTCTGATCTCTGAAAGTCATATAGTCATCTCTTGCTTCCTCATAATAGACATCAGAGAACAAATTATAAACTTAAATGTAAATGATAGTTGCACAGGGACATGGATCTAGAAGTCAATCCATTACAAAATGTGTTCTCCTGACTGCATTTCAAGTAGGGTGTGAAACAAAAACTTCACTTCTGCAGTAACACTGTATGAAGGGGTAAACCAGAATTTGTGTGACCCAGTTTTGGCAAATTATTATCACATAGATTACTCAGATTTTAAATTTTAAATGAAGAACAAAGCATTTATTTCCACTTCTCATGTCCAATAAAGGAAAATTCCTTAATAGCAGCTGGGGATTTGTCGTGATTTTGGCACCTTGTCCAAGAGACCCATAGTAGTTCTACTGTTATGGCTTCATATATCACAGAACAGTAAGCAAATCACAGTAAATCATCCCTGAACACAGGATAAGGTTGTGCCAATCAGTTTTGAGTTGGGTTATTGAATCTGGAGTGCTTGATTAAGCTTGGAGTGGTGCTGAGGCACCTGCCCAGAGACGGGCAATGACTAAGTTCTTTCTGCCCAATTTTTTAAGTACAGTAGTATACACTAGAAGTCTCTTTCCAGCAACATGTACAGTATATGTGATAAATTCTGAATTCTTACTAAAAAAAGTTATAAATTATCATTTTAAGCTTGCATTAGCAGTCCCCCTACACTGAAAATTTTGATAATATTGAAGTTGATTATATCAGCCTCATTTCTTGAGGCATTTGTCTGAACTTACGAACATAAAAATTACTTTTCACCACATGCAAATGTATGTCACTGTATAAAATATTCAGGCCTTATTTCATTGAAAGAAAGACAGAGTCTTTGACACACCCAGTTCTAACTTTTCCTGAAAGACAATTTATCTTCAGAAAGGACCTTTCTCTTAAACTCTCTCTGCTTTATGCCTCTTGCCATTTCCCAGTGCCATTCACCACCCTATCAACTAAGTTCAAAAAGCTGGACACTGTTTTTCTTCCCCTGTCCAAGCAGTGTTCACACAGCACTACTTCTTCACAATGACTCCAGGATAATCTCCTTTGCAAAACACTGTGGTAACAGTTGTTCTCCACAGCTCCCATCAGCTCCCACCTCTATTGCTGACCTAGTCAACAACCGAAGGTCTGCCTTTGACTGTATGAGGGACCGTATGAGGGACCGTATGAGGGAAGGCTGCTTCAGCATAAAGATTTCTGGAATACCCTGGGGTCTCCAATGCTCTAACCACCTCTGGTTGGACCACTGTAACAACTTTTAACATAACTTTTAACTTTTAATGTCCTCTTACAGCATTTAAATGTGCTGTTGAAACCCCTGTATTTTTTTCTCAGAAATCACTGTATTTTTTTAAATACATGAAGTTACCTAATTACATCAAGCCCAACTAACAATTTGCCCAAGACTAAATTTGCCAAAAAAGAGGTAAGCCCAAAACCTAAATACCATCCACGTGGACTAGCTGGCTTGCCTAAGCCAGCAGATCTCCAACCCCATTCTAATTCTGAGGACACTGATGATGACCACAGCTTTCCACAGACCTTTAGCATTTTCAGTCAGTGGAGATCCAATTCACTATTTTACGAACTTTGTTTGTAATGAAATCTGTGCTGAATGGTTCTGATGTGTATTCCCCACACTCCCAAATCTCTTACTGCCATCCACAGTCACTTCTGCAGAAGAGACAACACAGAAGCCATTTCTAAATAGCACTGTAACACACATCAACCATGTTTTCTATAGAGAAATAATACACAGCTTGTGCATGTGAGCAGCAATATCAACGCATTCTTCGGTTTCAGTCACATTCTTCAAAAACCTGAAGCATTTGGTAATCTCTTTCCTCAGCAGAAGAACTATGACTGACTGAAGCCACACTGTACAGTTCACATCCAGGTGGTTGTGATGAGCAGAGGGCACATGGAAGCAAAAAACTGCATGAAAAGGGAGATCTTTAAAGGTGGCGTTTCTGCCACCTGCCATTCTGTACTAGGCAGGTTGTAGACTAAGCATGAATAAGGTTTTCTGAAGTGTTAAGTGGTTGGTTTGTGCGGTGATTATGTCACAAGGTTCCCAATCCCAGCTTGAACATTATGAGCAATATGGCAATAAAACATCAGACTGTAAGACATGGCTAGTGAAAACCTTTGCCACTCCCAGAGAAGAGACGTGCAAGTTAAACTGTTTTCAAGCAAAGCTAAAATGCCACACCTTCCAAGCTCTCTTTTTCTGCGAGACATTTAGTCATTAGCTGTTTAAAAAACAGGATGCAAACACAGTTTATAAGGGGAGTGAAAGCACATGGGGCTGCACACGATCATTTCCTGTCAAGGTTCACCAGCTACTTCTGCGAATCAGAAGTAGAAAATGCTAAAAAGTGTTCCACTACACAGAATTCAAAGCAGATTGTCTAATAATAAATACCAAATGCAATGTTATTTATTTTGAATTCCAATATTTTCTAAGCTGGCCTCAACGTTATTAAAAATGTATGCTCTTCTGCTACCTAAGATTTCTAGTTTCATATGATTTCTATACTTGAAGGCTTTCTGAATTTGGAACATTTGACTCCTCCAGAGTTTAAAAAGATTTTAATCTGATAATTAAATTTCGGTAAACTAAACATGTTTCTGAAGATTTTATCCTTATGAAGGATTTCCCTGTTAGAAATTTCATCTGTAATTCACATTGTATAATTACTGCCATATATACTATTACTACTATTATATATTCTCCTGCTAAACAAGTAGGAGACATATATGGGGCACACATTCTAATCCATGCTTCAAATTTGTTTCGAAATATTTCTTTTTTTAATCAAGAAAACAAGATGCAGAAAGGGCCAACAGTCTGGAAATTATCAAGGTATTCCATGTAGCCTTTTCCTCTTGGATAAGGTGCTATTTTCTTTCTTTTTTTTCTTTTTTCTTTTTATGTTAGCTCCATCTGTGTTATAAGAAATTTTCTACTGTAAACTAACACACCAGTATTTTGTCATCAACAGCATTGCAAAACAAGATGACTAACGTACCAAAGATATAGCTCTCCTACACATTCCCTTCACTGCAGTCAGGTGCTACCTTCAAACTTACTAAAACTCTACCAGTGGCGTACGGATCAATGCTCTAAAGAAATCTAAAGCAGTATTCAGCATCCAGGCACCTCTCTGACTCAACCTGGCATCTCTCTCCGAGCGCTACTTCAAACCCAATCCTTAGATTTTATACGTATACAGTCTAATGCTGCAGCGGCTGCTCATGTGAACAATACCAGTAGTGGGTTTACATATCACGTTGTTTTTCCAGAATAACTTCTCTCATCTTCCGGATAGTGAAGAATGAAATCTATCCCACTTTGATTATTTCTGAGAGCAGGGCCCCTCTGCAACTACCTCTTGTAGTGTGTTTCCTCAAAACTCAGAACTGGGCATTAGGGAATCCATAAAACCTTCAGCTAAAGCACTTGGATATTTCAAAGGAAAACTAACATGTAACAAGCCCCAAAACAAAGAGAAAAAGCCAGCATGGGCTTGGGATACTTTTAAAGTACATACCAGCTTCCTACCACTAAAACTGTAGTTTCCTCTTTAATTTCATTTACTCCTTTCTGCTACTACTCCAGTGTTCAAAATTTCCCTTCTTGCCCTGCTATTTTCCCCTTTTCTATACCCTCTCTATTGGCTTTTTCATCTACAATAGTTACATCCATTCACAAGCAAATTTTTAAATTTTCCTAACATTCAAACTCCGCGTGATCAGCTTTCACTTTTCCATACCCCTAGGTCTGTACCAGGCTTTCCCTTTAAATTCCTCTTAAAGCTGGTGAGCATATTGGCTCAATGCTGCTGCTGGAAAGAAGCTAAGAGCTAAGAAGAAAAATTACTCAGTCTGAGCATTCCTAAAAGTGCTGTGCTTAAGATCTAAGTAATGCAAAGGTGAACGCAAAGGTCCCTTATTTACATAAACAGCAAAAAGAATGTGTGAACATTAGCATGCTAAACATTTCTCTATGAGCTGCGATGTCTTACAATATCGCTTATCAACGGACATTATAATCAGAAGAATGAAAGAGATGTGGGACGTGAAAACAGACTTCAAAAAATTCAGTAAATTCCACTTGGAAAGTGGGCCATAGTCCCGTAACTTTTCTGCATCCTCAGTATTTCTTCAGCCCACCTAATTACATTCCGAACTCCAAATTTTGGCTAACAAATTTGCATATGCTTTGTACTTCAAAGGCTGACTTGCTTATTAGCATACCCTAGTTCCTGTTACTTGTATAAATAACTACGAACAGGAATCACATCGATCTCGCTGCACTTGATTTCCATTCTCTGTATTGGGAATTCTTCAGATTCAAGCTCCTATGGAAATTTTTAGTCAGTTTGGTATAAACAATTTTTGATTATGTGCTTCTACAGGGGAAAAAAAAAAGGTTTTCATTAATAGAAGAAATTAATTTTGTTAGGGAAGTTACAAATGATTGCAGCCTCAGTGGTAGTAAAATGTTGATGTCAAAACAAACCAAGATACAAAGTGTTAAATAGAACATCAGAAGAAGACAGAATTTGATCTGATTTTCAAATACTTTGTAAAAAAGACTTCATAACATAGGATTCTATCTAAAAAGAGTTTGATTTTGACATAATTATTTTTGCACGTTTGAAAAAGTATTAGAAAGTTTATTCCATTTAGCAAGATTTTTCTTTGCAAGTATAATAAAACTGGTAAAGTATAATCTATGGTACACAGGTCAGGTAAAGTGCTTGCTCAGTTCTAAATGGCAATACTCAGGGCCCCAAGGCTAACCTTCAGCTGAGTATTACGGCCACTGAGAAGCTGCTGAATCAGACCTGTTAAAATGCCCTTTAGCAAAACACAGTGAGGATATTATCAGAATTTTTCCTCCTCAGTCTATTCAGTCTATAGCCACTCATTCCTCACCCTTGGAATCTTTCTTCTGAAAAATTACAGTTGTGGTTTTTTTCCTGAAAGGGCACGGTCTAAATGCTTTCTGATGGCATCACCACTTCCTGCCATTGACCATAACAGCTCTTTAAAAGGGAGATTTATCACTCTCCTGCAGGATAAGCAAAACACCTTATGCTGGCAAGCAGAACAGAAAAGGAGCTAAAAACATTTTCTCCTGGGAGGGTGGGAGTGGGCAGGAAGGATGAATTTCATTTTCTGGGGTTTCAGATTTTTCCCTATGCTACGTATTTATATATATTTCATGAATCCTCCTAGAACCTATCTGGAACTGTCACCTAGTGAAGGCTTAGTCAGAGGCATTATTCAATGACAGTTCAGTGACACTGCCCTTCTTTAACACTTTAACAGGAGAGCACAAAGGAGGGCAGATGTGTGAGGGTCTGTGCCATCTACAAGGGCCCAGTACTTCCTCAGTACCCCTATTTCCTCAGTCTATGCTGACCAGCTGCGGCTCCAGAAAGAGCATTCTGATGAGATTGATCCACCCAACAAATCAGGACACATTCTCCGCGGTAATATACCCAATAAAATCCGAGCAAAGCCAGGTGTTTTGAGAAATGTACTTTCAACTTTTTTTCTAGCAGGAAAACGATGTCCAATTATTCATTAATTTTGATACCACAGAACTTAGTTTGTATAAACCATATATCCCATGTCAAAACTAGAACAAAGAGGAAGTTCTAGTTTCTTCATAGCTTCGACTGAGCATGCAGTCACCACCAGCATCGTTATGGAAATGAATAAATCATCCTCTTGGAAATGCATCAACAAGCATCTCTTTGAACTGCACTCCAGACTCAAGACGACTAATGGCAATATGCCCAACATGTTTGCGCACTAAGCCAGTAAACGAGCCTGCCATCCTTGCATTTTCTTCTGTCCCATAGTTCCCTGTGCTCTGGCTTAAAAATGATTTATTAGTAATCATCTGAGAAGATACAGCAAGGAAGAAAAAGTAATAAACTTCAAGCGTTCAGAAATTAGCATATACATTGCTCGAATGGCACTACCTTTCCTTCTAATCCTACTATAGTTTTTAACAGGAAAAAGTCTTGTCTGACATATGCTTGTTATTAAAAAAAACCCCCAAACTCTTTGGTTTTTGAAGTGCAATGCAACATCTTATCATTACTTACACATTTTTAAGCCCTGGTTTAACTTGCTACGTTCTTTATCCTTACATGAATTTTTATATGTCAAATATCGCCTTCAGCGTATGTAAGCATTCAAAAGGCCAGGTTGGACGGGGCTTTGGGCAGCCTCGTTTAGTAGATGTCCCTGCCCATGGCAAAGGGGGTGGAACTAAATTATCTTTAGGGACCCTTCCAACCGAACCATTCTGTGATTCTATGTTCTTGGTGCTCTAATCGGGGAAATTACGTATATATGGGGAAAATGATCCTTGAAAGACAACAAAAGACCCAAATACAAGAACTAGCAAAAGCTGAGGGGTTTTTGGCTTTATCAATTGCATTAAATGAGATTTTTTCAAAAATATTTTTTTCTCAAGGGGAGGGCAAAGCTGCTTTTAGAAAACAAAAGTGTGCAGTTCTTCACTTTGCATTACTTATTCTGGAAACTAGCAAAAATATATTGAGGGGATGGATTGTTTGTTCCTTGGCTGGTTTACTGCTAGCAGAAACATTTGCCAACAGACCACAAACTCAAATCGCTCTTAAGATACATGAATTCTTGTCACACTAGTATTTCCTACGTTATAATTTAGTTATCCCTGCCTGTTAGTCAACTTCTAATTTATTAAGTGCATGTTTACAAAAAGATTCATTCCATGGAAAATTCCCATCAAAAAGACAATCTGTCAAAATGAGTAACTTAGAAGTAGCTGATACAGCTATCACATACTCATCAGAAATATCGGGGGGGAAGATTACTTTCAGCTGCATTTTGAAGAGGAATGTGCTATAGATTTTACTATTACACTGACAGATGCTCAGATTTCCTTTAACAGAGTTAAGTGGAATACATTTCTCAAAAAGTGTTTGTCTATCATCTGCTGAACGTAGCATTCCAGAAAACACTGCATTTTCTGAAAGTTAGAGTTAGCTTTTTTCCCCTCAAAGAAACAATCCACAAGTCAGAAAGGTTTTTTTTAAATGTATTTCACATATAATAAACAGAGTTTTTAGTTCACAGGCACCTTTTCAACCCCTTTGTCCTGGGAAGACTTATTTATATATCTGAATTAACAAAACTGAATTTGGATTTTTAATTCCTCCTTCAAAAAGCAATCACAACACTGATGTCCCTCAGTAAGGCAGTAAAGTGGTGTGTTGGTATAGACCTCACAGATCTCACAGGTCAGTTAAAACGCTGTATTTGCAAAGGTTTGATAGCCTTCACCGAAATATATTTGAAAAATAGAACTATTAAAATCATTCATTTCTATTGATGTCGAAATGACAGTGAGCACGTAACGGAAATTTTTTGAGATCAGATACTGTTGTCAGCACCCAGCCTGGACAGACGGTTGGGTGCTGCCTGCTCCAGGTAGTTGACTCCTCCATCACCACTGCTGCGTGCCAAGATCCTGGCAATCCTGCCAGTCCCTGCTTCCCTTTGTCACAGAGATTTTGGCTAAATATACACACAGACATTTATCCACCCTTCAAACAAACCCTTCCTCTTCAGATCAGTGCTTCACTGCCCACAAGGAAATGTTTCCAGTCGCATCCTGCCCCTCGGTGAACTTGACTAGCTTTACCACTTCAAGTCTTTTTCAACCTAAAAAGAGACTATAGGAGCAACTTCACTTTCTGTAATTAGCACTTTGCCTAAGATTAAAGGCATGACCTAGCTTATTTCACAAAAACAAACGTTAAAGTAGACTAAGATAGGCTCAGTCTAAGACCGGAGGTTAGTAGAACTGACGCCTTGGACTTCCAGAGGGCAGACTTTGACCTGTTTAGGAGACTGATTGACAGAGTCCCTTAGGAGGCAGGCCTGAAGAGAAAAGGAGCCCAAGGAGGCTGGACATCCTTCAAGAAGGAAATCTTTAATGCACAGGAGTAGGCCATCCCAAAGTGCCATAAAACAAGTTGGCAGAGAAGAAGACTGTCCTGGCTAAACAGAAAGCTTTGGCTGGAACTTAGAAGAAAAGGAGAGTTTATGGCCTATGAAAGAAGGGACAGGCCACGCAGGAAGACCACGAAGATTTTGCAAGGTTATTCAGGGAGAAAATTAGAAGGTCCAAAGCCCAAGTAGAACTTAACCTGGCTACTGACATAAAAGACAATAAAAATGTTTCTATAAATACATTAACAACAAAAGGAGGACTAAGGAGAATCTCCATCATTTATTGGGTAAACATAGTCACCAAGAATGAGGAAAAGGCTGAGGAACTGAATGCCTTCTTTGCCTCAGTTCTTAACAGTAAGACCAGTTGTTCTCCAGGTACCCGGTCCCCTGATCTGGAAGACAAGGACAGGGAGCAGAATGACGTTCCCATAATCCAAGAGGAAATGGTCAGTGACCTACGAGACCACTTAAGACATGCACAAGCCCACGGGGTCGGACAGGACCCACCCAAGGGTACTGAGGGTAATGGCAGAAGTGCTCACCAAAACACTTTCTATCATTCATCAGCAGTTCTGGCTAACAGGGGAGATCCCAGTTGACTGGAGTTGACTGGAGGTTAGCAAATGTGACACTCATCTACAGAAAAGCCCAGGAGGAGGATCTGGGGAACTACAGGCCTGACCTCGGTGCCGAGGAAGGGTATGGAGCAGATCATCTTCAGTGCTATCACGTGGCACTTACAAGACAACCGGGAGATCAGGCTCAGTCAGCAAGGGTTTATGAAAAGCAGGTCCTCCTTGACTAACCTGATCTTCTTCTACGACAAGGTGACCTGCTTAGTGGATGAGGGAAGAGCTGTGGATATTGTCTACCTAGAATTCAGTAGAATCCACAGTATTCACAGTACTGTTCTGGAGAAACTGGCTGCTCATGGCTTGCATGGGTGCACTCTTCATTGAATAAAAAACTGTCTGGATGGCTGGGCCCAGAGTGTGGTAGTGAATGGAGCTGAAGATCCAGTTGGCAGCTGGTCACCAGTGGTGTCCCCCAGGGCTCAGCATTGGGGCCTGTTCTCTTTAACATCTTTATCAGCGATCTGGACAAGGGGATCGAGTGCACCCTCAGTAAGTTTGCAGATGACAAGTTGGTCAGGAGTGTTGATCTGCCTGAGGGTAGGAAGGTTCTCATACTGGGTTTTGAGGAGGATTAGAAAAAAAAAGGAGGTGATTACAATACAGAATAGTATTAGGTTCAGTAAGACCAAGCGCTGGGAACTGCACTTGGGTCACAACAAACCCCTGTAATACTACAGGCTTGAGGAAGAGTGGCTGGAAAGCTGCCCAGCAGAAAAAGACCTGGGGATGTTGTTTGACCGTCAGCTGAATACGAGCCATCAGTGTGCTCAGGTGGCCAAGAAGGCCAACAATATCCTGGCTTGTGTCAGAAATAGTGTGGCCAGAGGACCAGGGAAGTGATTGTCCCCTTGTACTGGGCACTGGTGAGGCCACACCTTGAGTACTGTGTCCAGTTTTGGGCCCCTCACTACAAGAAGGACATTGTGGTGCTGGTGCACATTCAGAGGAGGGCAATGAAGCTGGTGAAGGATCTAGAGCACAAGTCTTGTGATGAGTGGCTGAGGGAACCGGGATTGTTTAGCTTGGAGAGAAGGAGGCACCAGGGAGATCTTATGGCTCTCTATAAGTACCTGAAAGGTAGTACTTCTCCCGGGTAACAAGCAGTAAGATGAGAGGAAATGGCCTCAAGTTGCACCAGGGCAGGTTTAGATTGGACATTAGGAAAAGTTTCATCACTGAAAGAGTTGTCAAGCATTGGAACAGACTGCCCAGGGAACTGGTTGAGTCAGCATCCCTGATGTGGTGCTGAGAGTCATGATTTAGCAGTGACTTGGCAGTGTTAGGTTAACGATTGGACTTCATAATCTTAAAGGTCTTTTCCAACCAAAATGATTCTATGATTCTAAGACTACATTATACCTACATAACCGGAGTACTACACTTGCTTGGTCTATGTTTCGGTCTGCCTGCTTTTCACATAAAACACATTTTCCACCACAATTGTATTCTTACCAACCCTTCTGAAGATTTCCTTTATGTAATCTGTGACACATGACTTCTACAGCCCCACTTGCTCCTGATATATGGACCATTAATTTATCCTGCTCCTTGCTCCCTTCTGGGCTTCTTCCATTGGAGACTGATACCATTACACTGTCAATACCGTATGATCCTTTCCTTACTGGTTTTCCACATCCCTAGTAGATGCCTGTTGTTTCTTAGAATTACAAAAAATTGTCTTCTTCATGCACGCCAGGACCTTCATAATGCTGGATAAATCTCAGGTTTGTCACCTGTTGTGAAGGCCAGCTTAAAGCAAGACCAGCTGGGCTTTAACACTGATGCACAAATCGTCAGGTCTGAATGTGAGTCAACAAGCCCAGGTGGGATCCCAACACTCAGAAACAGGGTTACAAGGGATGTAACTCCAGAAAAGCACTGCAACTTGCAGCTGGAACCTGCGCTTCAAGGCTGGAAGGCGGGAAAGAGACAAAAGCAGGTAAATTTGGGAACTGCTAATGTAAATGATGTATCAGCTTGAACAGGCACTAATAAAATAAGGTCATGAAAACTGCAAATATTGTCTTAGCATTTCTCAAAGATACTCCTCTACAGTTCTGTTTCTAAAAGTGACACATCAGACATGAAAAAGACTTGCTTGCATTATGGAATACATTGCTAAAATAACCTCAGTGAAGTCAGAAAATTTCTTCACAGAGAAATGACCTAATTACATGAAAGAAATTTAAAAATCAGCTTTCCCTCCTATGCCACTTAGTTTGTGAAAGGAAGAGCAAATGCTGATTATGCTTATAGATCTCAAAGAGAAGTTCATAGAGAAACTCAAAGACATATAAATTTTATATCCCAACAAACATTCAACAATTGAAATGATATCAATGAAATTACTTTCTATTCTCTTTACTTTCAATTTTTGAATGTTAGGATACGTGCAAAATTTGGCAGATACAGCTACCTAATCTACACAAAAATGCTTATCTACACAAAAGTGCAGTCTTTGTAACTCGAGCCCTAGATCTTTGGCAAGATTGGATGAATAGCTGAGAAATGAGACCTGGCACTCCATGGCAGAACTCTCTGTAAAAAAGTGGGCAGAACTCAGGCATCTCTTGAACATAACTTGTCTAGATCAGACTCAGCTGGGCCTAACACTGGTCCCTGCCATACCCCACAGGTAAGGAACTAAACTGCTTCCAAAGAGAACTCCTTCCCATTCCACATCCTGCTGCACCATCCCAGCCCCCTAATAACCTCAGAGCATGGGACTGGCATAGACTGGGAGTCAAAGTGCTTGAAAAAAAGGTCGTTTTTAAATCGCCTACTGTTCAATGCCATCCACCAGGCCTTCCTGGCAGCAGGTAGAAGGCCTTGTGGACAGTCCGTTTCCAACATCCTTGAAGGATTCACATCTTTCTAAAAGCAAACTATGCAAAACTGCTCTGAAGCCTTTTGGTCTTACTACTTCTAAACCATGGAAATATTAGCCATTTCTTGTGCTTCTTACAAAGGTGAAATTGGTTTTTGATACTAAATAATTGTTTGCCAACTAACAGGACACATCTCATTGTGAAACGTGAAGTTTGGATACTATTTTCTGATGTTTCTGTTCAATCCTCAAGCTCAGACCTGTTAAAATCTTAGATGATTGCTACTCTCCCCCTGCACCATTTTTATGGAAAATTCAGTCAATGCCTCTGAGCCAGAGACCTCATCAAAAAGAACCTGGATGGGATTCACCTATGGATGATTTCTGGGACAGAAAACATTTTAGAAACATACAAATTCTTAATCATATAAAATGCATATATTGTGTAGCAGTGTCAAGAAGTGGATTTAACCCTGATGCCCTTAAAGTGCCAGAGCTCAGTGGTGCTGAATGCTATGGTCCCAATTAGAAAAAATACTTAAGTACGAGCTTCGTATCAAGCATCAGTGTAATCCACTGAAGTTTACAACAAATGTATTACCTCAAACAAGCAAAACTTGCTGAATACATTGTGCTGAATACATAGTTTGTGCTGAATACATAGGAGTTCTGTGTAAGGTGGAGGGGAGAGGCTTCCTCGAACCAAAATCCAGTATGTGAGGGTAATACGGGGGCTAAATGACTAATCTCTCTTATTTCCCTGTTCAGAAAATTCTGTTCCACCTTTTAAGGTGTTTTTAGTCTGATGGATATAATAAAGTTAATACTCCATCCGTAACATTTCAGGAGATGAGATGTAGAGCATTTAATTCTATTACAATTTTATCAAAAGAAACTCCTTTCATTCAGTTAAGGATCAGGAAGAAAGCACTTCTAATCCAATGACTCTTCTAATTTTAGTAATGGAGACCTAATTTAATTTTAGACATGTAGATAAAAGGATACTAAAAAAATGAGACGTATCAGTAAAGGTGTTGTTACAAGTCCTGTAAACAACTGTCTGTTTTCTCTTATCTGCCTTAAAGCCCTGTGGGAAAATCTCTTCATTGAAACTGGTTCCTTCAAGAGCAAGCAAATCATGTAAAAATACAGTAAAGCTCACAGATGTACTAATGATCCACACTCACGCTCATAATTTCTAAGAATTTCAGGAGCAATTATCTCACTTATATTAAATCTTTAAAAGTGACTACTTTCGAAACAAAACAAGAGGAAAAAAAGTAGCGCTTTCTATGAGATGAAATCTAGCCCCCATTTTTCTTTTCTACATGCCCTACCTGCAAGAGACCACCTCTGTCTGCCATCGCTGTCCCAAGTTAACAGAATTTTTGATGCAAATTGGCTTCCCACATGCACACATCAGGAAAAAAATCTTGCCAGCAGCTTGGAAGACACCATCAGACACAGAATGGCTGACCCAGCATCCTGGATCCCGCTGCTCATCGCACCAGGCCTGAGCAGGCTGCTGCTTGAGGTGCTAAAGACCTAGTGCTGCGACATTGCTGAAGCACATCGCACTTCACTGAAGTTGCACAACTGCTTTTCTAATCTAATGGGCAGGGTGAACAGAGGGATTGTGGTTTGAAGGAGGTGTTCCCATCTCCCCAGCTGCTCCTGGGCCTGTCACTCTGTGCAAGAGCGTGTGGGCATGGTGAGGGGCAGAGTGGGCAACAGTACCAAGCTGCTCGTAATACATCACTCTGGTTGATAGACCACTTGTATTTATCAAACATGCAAATGTGCTATAAATGGACTAATTACTGCTTTCCTAAGATAATTTTTCCTGTTTTTATCTCCAGTTTGAACAGTGGTTACTAGTAGCAGCAGCCATCAAAACAGTAACAGGCATCAGTAGTTTACCTATGAATTTTCAGGCTACTTATACGTGTTTTCTGCATTTTTCTGAAAACATGTACTATTTCACTTTCAAACATTGCCTATTTAGTACATCTGAAATACCATAACAAATTATTTACATTCCTCATTTAGACATGCTGTATCATAAAGATTATATTAACTAAGCACCCTCAGCACCCAGCCAGTTTCAAAGAACAGTCAACTCAGTAACTTGTCAACAGGAATTCTCTTTCTATTATTAAAATCAAGAAATCGTTTTTTATCAGAGCAGATAACACACAATCAGATCTGTATTCTAGCACAGCACTGATCAAAGATAAAGCCAAGAGCGGGAAAACAGAAACTTGTCTCCCAAATAAGATAACATCTCACTAAACACAGTCATTTAGGGATGTTATGTACTTCAGATATATGTATTCATATATATTACTTCAGAGCACTTGTACAAAGGAACAAATTTGCTCTTCGAAGTCATACAGCAGTACACAATCCACGTCTGTAATGCATACTGCAGACCCGACCCAAGCATGAATGAAAATTGCTGTTTCAAAAGGTTTTAGATTCTTTTGACAATCAGGAAGAGTGAAACAAGCAACTGGTGTTGCTTGTTCATATGTCAGGTTTTAATTTTGGCACTCTGATGCAAAATCATCTACTTTCAGTAGATGCAGAAAGATGCAGAAAAGAAATTGGACTTTCAGCTTCCTCTTAACTGCTGCTAATGACTGATTTTATGCCGTTTTGCAAGCCCCCATTTACTCAAGCTTACTCCCTACAGTCAATGGTGACTAATAAGGAAGGACTAATGAGCTTAATTCCCTCTTTCTTTTATGCTTTTGAACAAACAAAGGCCCATGCTTTCGTCCTTCTTTTCAACAGCAGAAGAGGAGGGGAGCACTGGCAGATCCGGACCAGGATAAGGACAGATGAGAGAGTGGCAGATGGAAACCTAATCCCTAGCAACCTTCTCCCACCCCAGCCCCCTTCCCCTCCTCAGCTCCCCATCCCTTTCCTATTAAGACCTGCTGAAGCTGACAACCTGCCTCCATCGTCTCTTCCCCTCCCATCCACAAAGGCCAGGCAAGTCTGGAACCTCAAGAGAGGACAGTGGAGGCAGAGGACAGGGACTGAGTAGCCGAATGCTGTGATTTCAAAGAGAAGGGAGAGAGGAAAAAAGGCATCCTGGCAAGAGGGTTAACACAAAAAGAGAAGAACAGGAAAAGGAGGTGAGGATGGATGCTTATAAATTTCTGAGCAGATTAGGAGACTAGTGATGAGATTCCAGCAGGATAGAGAACTGAAAATGCACTTAACAGTAAAGCTGGTCAAATTATTTGAAGACTGGAAACAACTTGGTGTAGAGTTAAGAAAGAAATGTTTTTGACTAGGCGATAAAGAGTAAATGGCAGAAAAATCATCTCCAGCTCTACCAGTCAAAGCACAAGACCACTATCTATTGCGCTTAATACTTTTTCATAATACTACAAGAAAATTGTCAGGATCCTGAAACATACAGCCTTGGAGAGGATGGGAATAATTTCTGAAACTTCACCGCACACAAACATCTCTTCAAACAGCCCTAATTTACATAGACAATTGTAAATATACATAAGGAATAATAGCAGGGAATAGCCAGAAAGCAAGTCCACTCCCCCTCTACGGGCCATGGCTTCACTCTGCTTGTGTCTGTCAATACACTGGGCCTCATTTTCATCTAAAATTGGTGTCATGCTGCAAAATGTAGTTATTCACTTTGAGAACTGCAATTATTGCTGTGCTTACATGCAGCAAAGCACCATCTGGCCTGTTCACAATGCAGGCACAATGCAGAAAGAGTCAGAGCTGATGTAAATGGTTTTCCAGCAATACTGAATTCCTCCATAAGAAGCAAATACACTTGGATTTCAATAATTACTTCAGAGAATCAAGCACTCTTGGATTTAAATGAATACTCAGAACTTTTGAATGAAGCCTATTATCGTCTTCTGTAACATATCAGTCAATATTTCAGGAACCTGAAGAATCACTGAATATTAGAGTTTGTATTTATCTGGATGCATTTCCTAAATTTCTGGAGAAATACCTAACTTTCATTCCCCTAGGCATATGTAGGTTACAAATATGCATTCTTATTTTTTAGTTGAAGCAACCTATGGATTATTCAAACACATAAAGAAATAATACCAATCTATGCCATCCTTCCAGTAAAAAACTACACAGCTAGTAAGTGCTTACCATTTTTTACAACTATTAGCATGTAAATATACATGATCTAATACTCAGGCTAGTATTTCAGCTCTGCCTCCATGAACAGCAATAATAACATTTAAAATGAATAGCCCACTAGAGTCACAGAATGCATTACTGAGCATGTACTGAACTAAGCTGATCACACAGATGGTGGTTCTCCCTCTGTCCTTCCCTCCCCACCACTTTGGAAATACATGAGATCAATAGCAATGTGGTAACACATGCAAAGGTACACTGAGAAACACTAGTTTAGATACAGACTTTGGCAAGTTTTACAGTAGAGTTTAGGCGTGGATCGAGCAACTGCTTTGGAAGTAAAGCAACCCAAGGTGCTAGAAAAGGTGGTAACTCTGAAAAACAGCTTCCAGCACATTAGCAGATATCTCACAGAAGTATTTGTTCCAAAGACATCAACACCTCTTGCATTGAAATCTGGTAAAAAATCACTGCTCTTGACAAAGCCTGATACCTTCCCAACCAGAACCAAGAGAAAGATAGTCCATGGATTTTGGATTTGTTCCAGATCAAAATGCAGGAGTACTTGGGAAACAGGTTTCGGTTTGGGGCCAAAACTGATTATAATGCTCAGCAGAAAGCAAGTGGCAATTCACTTACCAAGCTGCCGCATTTAGCATTTTGTTATAAAGAATTACATTTGCTAATTTCAGCATAACTTTGCTGTACACAAGAAAAACAAAATTATAATGACTACCAACCATAGAAAGAGTGCTTTATCTAAGAAAATTTGTGTTCAAACTCGGATTCAGCTCACTTACCTCGAGCCATCTGACGCTGTTAGAAAATCACTGAACTCCCAAAGAAATGAGTACTGCCTTTTACCGAGTGATGAACCCTCACCTCAAATACCAGGGAACACGGATGAGACCCCAGCTGTTGAAAAGCTGTAGCTCGAGGCTCAAGGAGAGTGGAGAAAGGAGACAGGGACCTCAGGAGTTCTGGCTGTGCCAGCCTTTCTTTGTCCATAGAGAAAACCCAGTTAATGACTATTAAATCACAATACATGCCAAGGTAGTCTTCAAGATCTCATTTGATAGAGGAAAAAAGCCAGCATTAAACTGAGTACAAGTACAACAAGGAACAGAATGGGGAAATGAATAGGAAATTTAAAAAGATAGTGTATTATTTGCTTCCAGAAACACAGTGTGAGATGTTGGATACAGCAGGCATGTCCACCATTGTTCAGATGATGTCTTTTTTATGAAAGTAATTTTAGTTTTTGTGTAGAATACAATATACAACCAGGCCAGATAAATGAATTCCACATCACCCAACTGAATTGTGTGCAACTGGCAGTAATTTAAAAATAAAGCTTGTACTGGTTATTTCCAAACACTTCAACAAATATTTACACATATTAGAATGCATCTATTAAGTTTATGGAGAGACACTGAAGGCTAGTTAAGGTATTCTAAAACCATTTAAAAATGTTAAGAAACTAGTGCTTCTGGAACAATGGCAATACATCTGCTAAATGTCAGTGCATAATAATGACAGGGTAGAGTTGCTCACATTTTGCAGCAAGAAGGCAGCCAAGTGCAAACAGTCCAAAGGATGATTTACAAGCATGCTCTCTTACAACCATAAAAGGAGGAGAGGAAATTCGATGGCCAGAAATAGAACCACTGCAAATTAACTGGGGGG
>NW_010395719.1:20040-21010 GCF_000710305.1 Buceros rhinoceros silvestris | reverse complement strand
TAAATGAAATTGTTAATAAAAAGATGGGCAAGTAAGAACAAGGCCAAAGAATGGAATATCAAATTAACATGCAGGGATAGTGTGAAAAAATGCTCTGTAAAAGATGGCGTCAGCCACAAATTGGCTGCTGAGATCGAGGAAACCCCACGTTACAGTCCTTGTGCTAACTGACTGTCTGTGAAGGAGGAACTGAATTATATCATCTTGCTATCTTGGTCTGCAAACTAAAGTCACTGATACCTACCCACCTCTCAGACAGGGCAACAGAGAAAATCTTGGTGGTGCTTCAAACACTGCGCGTGAAATCCTGGCTCTGCTCAAGCCAGTGGGTCTTTTAATGATAACTTCAACAGTGCCAGGATTTTATCTACGATTTGCTATACAAAATGTTGTCTGTTATTATTTAAAAGGACTTTGAAGCTTTTATGCTTAGTCTCAGTTACTTCCCAAATCAAATTTGCTCAGTCGCAAAGTCAGGAAACAAGCAGGGATGAGGAAATCCCACTCCCTTCTTCCTGTCTTGCATATCGCTGCTGTGAGCAGACTCAGGATTTGACCCGAACTGACTCTTTTGCTTTCTGTGTTAACAGAGAAGCCCCCAGTTCATTGTTACACAGCTAAGATGGACCTTATTGTTAGCTCTAAGAGAAAACTGCAAAGAATTAAATGCAAGATCATAAAGAAATATTTCATGCTATCATTATCCCTTTTCTAGACATTTCAAAATGCAAAACAAACTGTCAATATTAATATTATGAATCCAAAAACAAACATTCAGAAAAGTTGAAATTACAGACAAAACCCAAAGTGGTTTCCTGTATTAAAACAATGCTGCAAAATAACACTCTACTGGCACTACTACCAGGAGATAACTTCATGCCAACATTGTGGCTTCTCCATATGCCAGTTATGAAGACAGAAATTGATAGTGAAAACTTCCAGAGTGCTTTACTGAAATAAGGAAATAAAA
>NW_010395719.1:11545-19928 GCF_000710305.1 Buceros rhinoceros silvestris | reverse complement strand
GGGGGGGAGGAGGCAAAATCCTGAGTATGAGTAATATACGCCAAATTCTTTTTGAAATAAATAATACCTCTCTGAAATATATTAGATCATGCTTTGAGTGTCTTCGCAAAGTATTAAGAGTTCAGAAATTGATGTAAAAACAGTAACCTGGAGCGTATTTATCATTCAAACGTATGCTTCAACCAAGAAGTAAACACACAGCTTTGCATCAGGGGAAGAAGGCATCAGCCCATGCATCAGGATCACTCACCAGGTTCTGGTTTTGTGCGTCCCCACCATGATCAAATGGTTATGCAGTCTCTTCCCACCATGATATTAAGACAGTATCTGCTGTATTTCAATTTTTACAAATCTGTGTTTGTTATTTCAAGATGCTGAAGCTAAAAGCACATCTAGACAGAAACATTTGGCAGATTCTACCTCTGCCATTTAAGTCAACACATTCAAGTTTTAAAATGCAGCCACCATGTGATAGATTTTGATGATAATTACAGCTGTTCATGAAACATCTGGAGTGAGAAGTGCCATGTCAGAAGCCAGTCTGTGTCTTCGGTTTGAAGGTGACAATAATGTCATCCTTTGGATGTGCACTGACCTGAGCTCCCAGCAGAGTGTGCAAAGTCCACACATTGTCTGCAGTGGCAGTTTTTAAAAGAAAGCCATAAGCCATTACACTAGATGGTTCGTGACTCGTTTTACACCCGCGGCAGCAATGATTTCAGTATTAGTGCCAAGTTCTCCTTGAGGTGCTTGCAGCCTGCTCACCTACAAACTAACTCCTTCGCAGCAGCAGATGCTTCCTA
This sequence comes from Buceros rhinoceros silvestris, assembly GCF_000710305.1. NCBI lineage: Eukaryota > Metazoa > Chordata > Aves > Bucerotiformes > Bucerotidae > Buceros > Buceros rhinoceros. Next base: position 19,125 of record NW_010395719.1, on the reverse strand, counting down.
ACTTCTTCCATCAACCTGTTGACCTTGCTCTGTGCTGCAAAGCTGTGGCAGCAGTTGACCCCCAAATTATTCTTCTAGCTTATTTGAGGCAATGAAGTGCCTTAATTTCCTGACTGAATAAATGCCTTCCACGAGCATACGGTATTAGCATCATCAATCCAACAAGCTGGTAGTGCCTTACCTGGCCCCAAATCTGCCACTCTTTCAGAAACGAACGGACAGCTTTAACAACCAATCATTTTAGTAAGTAGATATAATTTAAAGATACTTTAAATTATAGATATTTTAATTTAGATCTATCTAAAATACAGATACTTTATTATTGCCAGGGTAAGTCCCAAGATGAAAGGGAAAAGTTCTGACTTGAAGTTACAGGAAACAGAAGTTTCTTGGTGTTCTAATTAATCACAAAGTTTACTAATACTGATATTGTTTCATCCATAGACATAATCAACATTCTAATGAATATATTTTTTCCTATTTTTTTAAATGCCTATAACTAATCAGACTGAAAGGGATCACATTCAGACACAATAAACCAGTTTTTGCGTCTCTAGAAATTTGACTTTTGACTTCCATATCAGTTCCAAAATGGCAGTCCCTGCTTTTCTCACAGCCAAACAAGACTTACTGTAACTTGTTGACTGATTCCCACTCAATTTAAGAGAGTTAAAGATCTCAAAGACACGAAGTGCCTGTAGGTTTAATGAAATTCCAAACCTAGACAGAGATTCAGCAAAAGACAGGGAGAATTCAAAAGCTCTAACACCAAGAACCCCACTTTGCAGAAAGACAGCCCTCCTCACCTGATGGGTAAGCACACATTTCCTGACCAGTAAGGGCATGTGTAACTAGAGACTAACAAAAGGACTGGGTGGGTTTGGTCAACCAAGTCCAATAATATAGAGGGTGCTGCAACAGAAAGCTTACAGATTTGGGAAGAGGTGGAAGAAACCAGGCTGGGCTGCAGGGAGTTAGATAGAAGGGAAATATAAGCATCTGTGAAGGGAAAGCAGATAGGGGCAATGCTTAGAGTGTAACAGCTGGGTCTAATGTAGGATGCAGCTGGGATCTAGTGTCATGGTAGTTTAGAGGACTCTGGATAAAGAGGATTCAAATGCCTGTCTATTCACAGAATTCCTTATTTTAGTCCCCATTCCTCAAGAGGTCCACCACAAATTCCCCAGAAATTGCTGTTGGGACTAAGCAGTTTCAATCCAAATGAAAGCCTATGCCTGCGTTATCCCAGACAGTAAATAAAGTCTGTAAGAACAGCTGGATGAAGCACACACAGCTAATGGAAACAAAATAATTGCTGGCTTTATCATCATGATCAAGATCACACGACACTTAGCTAACTAGTTAAGACATGCTATCACTTCATTTTGGTGATGCAATCAGCTCTACACAGTTGATCCATGTACGATGTGGAAACCCGCTGATAGAAGTGATGCTTTGCAAAGGCAGAAATGTCTATCCATATGGAGCTCATTGCAAGAATGAGCCTCTCTTTACACTCCTGCTTGGATTTCCCACTTATTTTATCTGTTACTCATCTAATATTCTGGACCACACGGCCAATTCCACTTTCACAACTCTTCAAAGCATTTCTACCATGCTCCACTCAAGAGGTTCCAGAGATGGGAGTATAAGGGGTGTTTAGTCCCTGTTAAAAAGATTTAAAAGTTTGTTTTTCAAACTGTTTTTCCAAAAAGTTTAAATTAACATCCGTATCATCTCTGAAATTCACTACATGGCAGTTGTTTCCTAAGCTTCAACAGTACTAAAGTGTTTCATGTATAAAGATTTTATGTTCCTATTTTATTATCACGTTACTTAAAACCATCATGCATCTGAAAATTCAAACTTACCAAGTTACTGACAGATTTTAAAAAGCGCTTATAGAACGTGTTTGAGAAATCTGTTTCCTAAAATGACTTGACCATGATAATCTCTCTGCTTTTAAAGTTATCTTACCCTTGGTTGTAAAGTACTTCATATATGAAAGAAGTTGGTTTATTAATATTATTATTATTTTGTTATTATTTGAAAGCTGTAGTTTACAAATTTTTATGATAAAATATACCCCCTTGTAGATGTTTTTTAAAACTGCTCAAGAGGACAGTTAAGGTTAAAAAAGGAAAGCAAATCAATCAGAAAACTTTAAATCCAACGATTAATAATTAACAAGTTGCTAGTAACGTCTTTATTGAATTGGAAAGACAAACTGTCAGCTGCACAGAAATTCACAATATTTTAATAATCCAGATAGTATGAAATATTGAACCTGAAAATCGGCACTATTTCTCCAGGCAGAAAAGTTTTCTTGGCACTAGTCCAAGCTAATACAATAGGTCACAGAACATCGCCATTTCCAGTCCACTGTTTCAAAGGAATGGGGAAAAAAATACAGAAAAAAGACTGCAGCCTTAGAAGAAAAAATCGAGTCTTTTCATATTATCAGCAAATCAGGACTCTGAAATGTTCATGTTTGAGTACACTTCCTTTCCTGTTTTTTTTTAAATCCTTCGGCATTTTAGGGGTATTGCTATCTCTGTTAAACAAGGATATTTCATCTAAATAGTTTTCTTGAGTTCCAGCTCAGTCATCAGCTAAAACACAGTGTTTCAGAGATGTGCCAATATTGTAAGCACAAACTGTATGATATATTTTATTTTTTTAGAAGTAATGTTTCAACATATGCTTGACAGTTACATTTTAATACTGATGTCAACAGCAGCCCAGGAAAATGTGCACCTTGACTCTCAGCTTAGGAATTTTACAGCTTCTCATCACTTGGTAATAGAATCTCCTTGGCTCCATTTTTGCTTTGTTTGTACTGCAGAGTATTGTTCTTTTTTTCTCGTAAAGCTCCCAGTATGGTCAGCTGTGCTAAAATACAAAAAAATATCCAGTATCTATCAAATTCTACGAACAGCTCAGCTACTAAGGAATTAGAAAAATGCATGAACAATTAATATAATTAATATTGTTTCCTATATGGAAGGAATGATACAGACACCAACAGGTTTAAAGGTATGAATGAAGGGGGCATGAGGAGAAACTGAAGAGAAAGGCATAGACACTGTGGAAAGCCTCTGAACAGCAAAGATGTAAGAAGCAATTGACATGCCATATACCTTAAGAAAAAACAGATTTTGGGTGATGGATACCGGGGTAAGGAGAAGAGAATCTTGCTAAGCAAATGCTAGAATGAGATTTCTGTTTTTTACCGTCAGCCCTGTTTCTCAAGCTGTGCCGGCTGCCAGCTCACAGAAGGACGAGACGAGTGCCAGAGCTGTGCATGGTGGCAGCACGAGCAGGGACTGGGAGCAGGCAGCAGGCTGGGACACCCCCTCTCTGCGGCAGCAACAAGCTGTTCAGTCTGTTCAAGCTGCCTTCCGGATCTCCACCCTGTAACTCTGCTCTAAGTCAGGCTTCATAAACCTCCGTCTGTTTTCCTACCCGTCTTCTGTAGTGCTGGGAATTGCCATGAGTAAAGTGAAAACGGTGAGCAAGAGTGCGGGGCTTGCTGAGGCAGACGAGACCTGCACAAAGCACAGCAAGAGCACTCTGGAGGAACATACTCCCCAGGGAGAGGTGAGAACACATCACCCCAGCTGGATGAAAGCCTCTGGGGTGGTGCCACTGCTGCTTCTGGAATAGACCTTCCTAGCCATTAACAGGGACACATGTCAGTGTAAGTTTTTCCTTACTCAATTAACGTCGAGCCACTCATCTTAAAATCATATTAAAAATATTAATAAACTATAAATAAACAACCTGAAACCAAGCGAGGACTTTGGCACACACTCTGTACATGTTGATGTCATGGGCAAACTGCAATCAAGTGTGACCAGCCAAGACAAGATGCTCCTCAGAGCAGGGTATTTCCAGGCTGTTTGGTCTCTGCATCTTAGTCATACAGCTGAATTACTCTCTTGCAAGGTGTAAAAATAAATTCACTTTCAGATAAAGCTCAATGTTGTAAAGTTCAAACACATTGAGGAAGGTTCAGAAAGACAGCATGGAAAATATTATATTATTATAAAGAGAGCTAATGTTTGAAGTTTAAAGAAAAAAGTTCCCATGTTACTTGCTTGGAACAGGTCAGATTAAGATTAATGGCTGGGTAATGTGACAGCTTTTGAGTACATGCATATGTATATTGACTCTACTATTCAATTTAAACAAACTGCATTATTTTGGTTTAAAGAAAGAATGTCTGCTCTCTGTTTCATCTTTTCTGAAATGTCTTTCACCTTCTTCTATTGCAATATTTAAAAATCACTAATTCTGCTCAGTTTTTCCTGCCTTTGAGCAGCAGTGTCAGTGATGTCTTATTACACAATCCAATCACTTACATTTTCTGACTCTTTAGAAAGCTTTTTCATTAAAAACAATACCACAGCTAAGTGACAGGAATTTACTAAGCTTGTTTAGACCACATCAGTCCACACATACTAAGGCCCTTCATTAACACTTAACTGCCTTCTCAGCTGGATCTATTGCAGTCTGCTGTGACAAAGACATGCAGTTATAGGGTAGTGCTCCAGATTCTTCCAGGAAAAAAGTTTGTCTGCTTTACCTCCAAAAAATATGTATAATTGTACGAGTTGTCTTGCTAAACCATCTTGATCCGAATTCCAAATTGCAGAAGCTCAAAAATGAGCCCTCGCTTCCCCGACATCTTGGATTCAAAGGCAGCGTGGCTGGCCCCCAAGCAGCCACCGGTGCTGGAGAAAGCAGTGTTATACCTGAAGGGACAGTTTCTGCTAGCTTAGAGCCTGATAAAAACAAACAAAAAACAGCTTCAACTGCCTAGGTTCTACATTTAGAATTACTCTTCCTATCAAGAACGATTATCTGTTCTCGATCTACGATGAACAGACACATGTGCTTACACATTCACACACAGTTTTTACAGTTTGGACATTTTTAATGGGTTTGTAAGTGTAGGTAGGAAATTTTGACAGAACTGATAAAATCTTTGAAATCTGATTTTTAAGTCACCCTGGAGGATACATTAAATCCTGCTAAAAGGAAGATAGCTAAATGGGGAAGAAGCTAAGAGAGGTAAACCTTCCCAGGCAGTAGGGTAAACAGAGATACCACAGTGGAGGCTGAGAGAAAATACATGACACATAGCAAAAAAATATTTGCAAAAGTGGAAAAGGAAGCCAGTGTAGCTGAGAAGTAGGGTATGAGAGGTTATCAGAAGCAAGAAAAAAGCCTTCTGAAAGCTGGAGTTGTGTCCAAATAAAGGAAATAGAAAGACTCATGAGCTATTGCAGGTTAAATGGGAAAATAATAATAATAATTAAAAAAATCCAATAAGGCAAACCAAAAGACAGCCGGAAAAATGGACCAGCAGAAGATATAAGAATTAACAACAACCCCTTTTCGACCTCTGAATGCAAAGCCTGCCAGTCTGGCCAATAGATGACCAAGGGGTAAGAGCAGCACTTACAGCAGAAAATAATCAAGTATTTTGAGCTCTGCATATAGACAGCCCAGAGTGTGGAGATTTTGCCACATTGGAACATTTCTTTATGAGGAACTGGTTGGATTATCCATTTTAATTGGAGGTTTCAGTGGAAGAGGCTACAGAACGAACGTAAGAATAACAATTTGTACAGATCAGACGATACTTACGCAAGCGTTCTTAAGGAGCTTATGGATGAAACAGCGATGTGACTGTCTCTTTTAAAACTGCCTCAGGATCAGAGGACTGCAGGATGGCTGCATCGTATCAATTTTATAAAGGGTCTCAAAGGAAAGCCAAAAAATTTCAGTTAGCCAAACATCTGGACTGGGCAAATTGGTAGAAATTATTAAAAAGAACAATACGAGCAGACGCGTGGATAATACGATATATAAGACAAGTCCACACAGCTCTCATAAAAGCTTTAAAATATCATGAGCAAAAAAGGAAAGCAAAGTATTAAAGAACAAAGGACAAAACGAGAACTTCATAGTTCCACTGAAATAAATATGTATCCATCTCTTGGTGACTGTTTTCATTTCTGCTCCATTTTTATATTATTACATTAGGACTGGAAAAAAGTAATAGAAGAAAATGTGGATGACCAAAGATATATAGGCTATTCCATACAAGGATCGGCCAAGTACCCTGAGACTCTTCAGGTTGCAAAAGAATTGACTGTGGCACTATGATAAAGGGCTCTATCCCACTTAAGATTTCACAAATGTATAAAAAATGAATTTTCTCTGTTTATTGCAATAAAAGAGGTAGGATATATGAAATTAAACCAGTGGACAACAGGTTCGAAAACAAGCAAAGAAGGTATCTTTTTGCATAACACATTCAGACTCCGGAGCTCTTTGGCACAGGATGTTCCAACATTACATGGGTCCACAACTGACCATATACACGAAATAAAAGAATAACACATATCTATGAAAATTAAGAGTCCAGTTCTTTGTCTCGGGAAGTTCCCAAATCACAGATTTCTGGATGCTAACAGAATATGCAGCAGAAGTTTACTCCATGCATTTGATCTCTTCTTACACTCTCTCCCCAAGCTTCCAGGTGGCCACAGGTGGGAGGAAGACATGGGGCCGTAGCTGAGCCTATGGCCAGCGCTATAGAGCTCTTCCTACACAACAGGCTTTGGCCACTGTTTGGGGTGCTGTGCTGTGGTTTAGCCAGCTGCCCAACACAGGCAAATATCTGGCAAGTGACAGAAAACAGGGAAAATATAGTACCCACAAAGTCATCTTATGGGAATATTGTTTATTCCCCTTAATTCTTTTTCAGCTCACCTACTTCCTACTTCCTACTGTGTTTATTCTGCTCTTTCCAAAGGCACGGAAAGAAAAACTGGCATGAGCAATTAATTTTGAGAAAGCGATGCTAAGGGTTAGAGGTAGTCTCCCCATAATTGTTCTACTGTAAGGCTGATTTTTATTTACCTCTTACTACAGCTGTCCAAAGAAAAATTATCCCTGATGATATATAACCTCAAGAGGACAACTACTTAGCAGCACTTCTGGTTTGATTCCCATTTGCACTGATGGGAACTTTACAGTACTCTGACAGGTTGGCTTGTCCTGGAACTTAACTTGTTGTACAAAATTTAAAGCCAGACTCTCTCTAAGACCACTCTCTCTGGTGCAACCCAGCTGAATTTCCCCAAGGTTTGGTTCCTTAGGATCACAGATTACAAAGACTGGTGAGTTTACTGGGCAGGAGGGCTGTTTTGTGAGGAGCAGTGGGAATGAGATTAAGACAGGCTCACCTAAAATTTGGTTTGGTTTCAAGTTATAACCTCACTACAAAACTCTTTCTTTCTCAGTATTTCAGAAAGCTGGTCCAGACCTGAAACTGTGTTTCTCATTCTTTCTTAAAGCTTCCTCAAGTAAGAGCTGGCACCTCCCACTACACGGACTGCAGGCTCCAATAAATCACAGGACTGAGTAAACTGAACTGGCTACCGAGTCTTACCCATAAGATCGTTTTTCTTTAAGTTTGTCACAACCTGGCAGGTAATCAGAAAGAAAATGCCCTTGCTCGTGTGCTTATGGGAGCCTTAGATATACAAAAAAACCCTGAAGTC
>NW_010395719.1:9860-11468 GCF_000710305.1 Buceros rhinoceros silvestris | reverse complement strand
ATTCCTGCTCAACGTCAGACTCAGTATCTGCGAGCGAGATAAACATACTCATGGTGGGAAAAAAAATCTGTTAAAACAAAATATGTAAATGCTTTCAGGCTTGCATGTCATTGATACTTTGGAAAGGTTTTGTGCGCCCACGATGTTTCTCCTTTCAAGGGTAGTAGGGGACACATCCAAACCGTCACCTCGGCAGCTGCTATTCCAAATGGTACTCAGCAGCCTCAGAAATGAACAGCATCAACTTCTTTAAGTACATATCAGTGAATAAATCTGTTCTGAAATGTTTACTAGGGAACAGCCTGATTATCAAGAATGGGGAAAGTCGGTATCAGACTGAGCAACTGTCAGAACATAAATCCAGGGTAACACTGTTCACATCACTGACAGTACTTGCAGTTACTTAACTGGTTTAAGCATAACTCTACCTAGCCCCAAGCCTGAGCAGAGCAGAGCTTTACATTTGGAGGGAGAGAGTATGTATAAGAAGGGAGGGAAAACCAAAAAGAAATCTAACTTCTGCTGAGACAAACCATGTCCTAAACTGATTTTATAATACAAATGAAAAATTCATAAGACAAATTCATGACACACTACTATACAAAACAAAAAACAAGGTAAAGTATACTAAACGGGAGAAAAAGAAAGTCCTAAATACATCCTTTGTATACGTGAAAGCTCCCAGTGAGGTTCAAGGAGGAATCTCAATTCATTCTCTAATGCTCAGAGAATGTTTCCTGAAAAATCTTCTGTTTTCACTTCATGTTGATTTTAATTTTAGTCCCTAGTAGTAGCTGACTTGTTCTGTTTTTCTGCCCAATTTCTTCCCAGGTATGAAACAGGAGCTGTGAGGATTAGTGAAGTATATACAGAATGATGAGAAAAGATCATTTTAAAAATCCTACTATTAAGCTCTTTATTATATATTACACCATATCCAGTACATTTGAAGTTAACATACTTACAAACCCTAGACAGTGATGGATTTTCTTTTTATAAAACATCCTATTCAGACAAAATTGTGCACACTTATTTTTATTAGATGGTTTGGATGCTTTCAATCAATACACTACTGCCAGGAGTCAGTGTGCAGTTTTCTAAAGCAGCTTACGAGGTGAAGCAGAAAGCCTCTTCCTGTAAGGTGAAAGTAAATGACACTACTCAATTACACTTACAATCATTTTTACATTGAGTTTTTTCTTCTTTAATTTTTGAGAAGTTTATTTTGTTAAGCTTATTATGCGTATTGATAAGACATAGCACTTATTTGAAAAAAATCATCCTGAACCAGACTCCCCCTCATTTTCACCATTTAGGCTACAGTACTTGTCAATAACTTTGAATAATATAAATTTTAAATTACGCTCTTTAGTGAATATATTTATTACTGTCATATCTGCGCAAGAGGAAGCAATTGCAATACCAAGTGATGACACATAGTCATCAAACCAAAAGAGATCAAAGGATCTGAAACAAACAGAAGACAGAAAAGGCTTTCATGAGCCAAAGCCCTCTGCAGCAACTCTTTGAAGCCCATGAGCCTCCTCCTTCTTAGTTAACAGAATTAAAGAAGAAACAGCTCATGGAGAGCAGAGGGCAAATTCCTGC
>NW_010395719.1:0-9788 GCF_000710305.1 Buceros rhinoceros silvestris | reverse complement strand
TCCTGCTGTTTTCCTAAACATTCTCATTTCTGTTATTTTCTTAAATACACACACATTTTGATACAGGTAATTAATAAAAGCATGCCAATTCTTCACCATTTTGACCTGCATTCTACAAGTTACAAGATTTTTGGGCTCCAAACTGTCACTTATTCTATACTTATACAGCTACCAACCTCCCTGTGGCCTTTTCACACAATGTCTACATAAATGTATGTCAGCATAAATGAAACAACAGTAATTATAACAACCTGTTCGACAACTAATTCAGCTAAGTAAACCTTCCATCCTGACTGCACCTACTACGTGCGTGATAGGAACGATTCTAACTCATAATGACCTGTTCTGTTTAGCAAAGTTTTACTCTGAAATGAATCTTCTTTATCTTCACCTCGCTTTATCCTTTTGTAGTTTAACCATCATGTGATCAGCTCCTGTGCTAAACAACACAAAACTAAATAAAAGAAGAAAAAACCCTTGAAAATGGCAGGTTCGGGTTTAAGTTTCTGGTGTCAAGAATGCATTATGTCTCTGAAAAAAGGGAGCAATGAGCTTTCAAGAATGCATTAAGCTGAAAGGAAAAAGAAAGAGGAGCTTAGCATTGCTCGACAAATGAGTATAATTAATGCTATATTTCTACACCTTTCAAGTCAATGATCTACATTACTATAACTTAACCAAATAGCGTTCAGAAATAGCTGTTCCACGATAAGTATTCCATAATATTTCCATGTCTGAACATTTTTTATTATAGCTTTTAAGACCTTTTTAAAACAATTCTTATGTGCAAACAAGCCCATAAATAACTTGTACACATCTGCCAAATTTTGTAGTTCTAGAAGAAATCACAGTTATGTGTTGATTTCTTAAGTTGTCAATGCTTAAAGATTTACTGCTACATTAATCATTAAAAAAAATACTCTTAACCCTTTGCTTTTGCACTGAAACTTTTTTTTTTCAGGTTTATTTCTAAAATCAATGGTATAAGGTGGAGAATGTCTTGGTTTTTCATTCTTGCAGCTTACTGAATAAACTAAGCAATTACCCAGTTCTGCAAGCTGCTGATTTACTACCTCAGTGCAGTGGAACAGAAGGTACCAAGCAGCTTGATGGGTCAGGTCTTAATACCTTGTGCTTATAAGAGTTCTTTTTTCATTTAGAAACCAAAAGTTTCTACAAATAATCAAGTCAGTTTTATGACAGTTCTGTGCACTACAGAAATTTGATTGCAACATTCAGGTTTTTTGCAAAGCTCTTTTAACTTTGAGGAACCTTAGATGAAAACTCTGCTCTAACTCTTAAAAGACCGTTAATTACTAGCCTTAACACTGGGGAAAAAAGAATAAAATGTGAACCAGGTGTAGTTGGATCGTAAATCCAGCTGGGTCATACATTCTTGAAGCAAAGGAGAAGAAGAAAAACGTGTCTCAATCAAAGGAAGAAAGAGGGTTTGAGACAAATTAATATACTGTTCTATACAGCACACTATTATGATTTTCCCCTCAGGTCTTCTTGCAACATAGGTGTGGGGTTTGTTTTTGTTTTTAATCTGCAACACAGAATGCTAACACACAATTTTTCAAACCCACCCCAAAATTCTCCTCTCTTTTAGGAGCTCTTGGCTGTAGAAAGCAGGACCCAGCGGTGACGGAGTGCTGACTCAGCAGTAACTCTACCAGCTATATACATAAGAACAGCAACAACAGGTGAGATTGGTAGATTATCTCCCACAGTGACCTCAGTGGATACCTAAAGAAGTGTAAATGGTTACAGCAGGCATGTAGCACATACATTTCAGTTTCCCAACTTGTATACAACTCAGGGACTTCAGACAGAGGTGGTATCTTCCTTCTGCAGGGTTATCTTAATGTGCTAACAGCCAACATCAGCCACTAGCATCCCTAATTTTCCATGCCAAGAGGTCCACAGTTTATATATGTCTCTCTGCTAGGAAGTACCTAATCCTGAACTCCTCATCAGGATAGGATACGGTTCACTATTAAGCTACACTTGCTCACACACAATGTAACTGCTTCAAAATGGGAGATACAAGGGCTGGCACTGTCTGCGGGGCCACAGCACTGTATGATATGCAGAAATAGTACAGTGCTACATGCACATAAACATAGGGTTTAGCCACACAAAAAAACATACAACTGCCTGTAACAGCCACCACATAGATGCCTTGGAAAAGCTGAAAACAGAGGATCTGTCTGTGTCTCTCATGTCCTCCTCATCCTCCCCGCTTTCCTTTGGGGCACTCTGATCTAGTTTGTTGGGGAATTAAGGCAGAATCAGTGCAGCTTCACGCAGTAAAAAACCATTACAGCAGATACTCCATGTCTTTTGATGGCAAACTGAATGTTGAAAGTGCTATCGAACTTCTTTTGCTTTTGAACACAACACAGGCCCTCTGGAATGTTGTACACATCTGGAGCAGAAGATCTGCCTTCTCCCAGGAACTTCTGCCTGCCTTTGCAGTGGCTGTGCCCAGTATGCCTGTATGTGATGTGTGCTTGCCATTTTTCTTCCTTGTCATAACACAAGGCCAAACATTTAAGCAACTGATCTGTCGAGGTAAGACAAATTTTTAGCAATTAAACATCTGCTCAACAAGCTGAACCTAATTTACAAACAGAGGGCTCCATCTTTACCAACATTCAATTTTCTTCTTTAATGAAATAAAAAGCGTAACACCACAAACACACTTCATAACATGCTGGATTTTTTTAAAAGCTACAAGTGATGTTTAAACAGCCAACAAGAAGGTGAGAGGGAAGGGGAGGAATAGCTAAATGACAAGCTTGTAAGAAGAAATTGAGAAATGTGACTTGACGCACAGGTCGCAGCAGGTGACATGTGATTTACTGATGATAAGAAAGGGCCCACCTAGTACTTTCTACACTGTCAGTGCTAATGCCATACTGGAGACACCTTGTCTCAGGGGAATCAGACTGCTTGATAAAGATGTCCTCAGAACTGATGTCTTATTTACTGAACTAATTCTTTTGTGATGTTCTTGATCAATAATGCCAGAAGCTAGGCGTGAGACACTTGCAAGTTTTTCTGAATTTTAAAAAACCTGTAACCTATCCTTACCTTCCCAAACACATCAGCCTGCGCTGTCAAGTTTCAACCTATTCATTGTCAGACTTTAAAGCACATTAATGTTACAAGGACAATATTGCAACATCAGTTTCCTTCTACAAGGATACACTCACCCTGCAGCCCTGGGATTTGGGTTATTGCTGGGTAAAATATGGTGATGAAACTATTGTTGCTGAATTGCGCATGATTCATAGTTGGTAATAACCACCTCCACATGTAAAATTCAAATTTACATTCTCGTAATCAAAGGTCATAAAAAGACATCAAGAATGGGTCATTACTCATAGCAATTAAGACTATACATTTACACTAGCTACTGTATATAACTCTTAAACTGTGACCACACCTGTAAAGAATGCGATATACACAGAATTACAGATTTATAGCTTCTTCTATAAATCCTGCTACGTTTCCCTGCAACAAAAGCTTTTTCATGCAATATTAATACGCCATTCTGTAACACACAGTTCTCCAAATATTTAATCTCCTAAGTATCTCCTCCTTTTGCAGGAGAGAAGAACAAGCAACAACAGACTGGCTCCCCAGCATGGGAACACCTTCTGCCAGCACTCAATGTCGCAAGCGAGGCAAATCCAGCCATTGCTGCCCTTTAGCCAAAGGTATGTATGTAAACAAAGCAACTTTAAAAAAAGTGGAACACACTTCTTTGTTTAAAACACCAGGTTTAAGACTTACCTATGCACCGTAACAGCCAAATTATTATAATCTGACACATGTAAAACATTATGGACACAGGCATACAAGAAGACGTAAAATATTCCTGCCTACAATCACTCAGCATTTGGCATATCTAAGCCTCCTTAGAACCATCAAACAGAAGGCAAGAACTCGTCAATTGAACTGGTATCCAAAAAGGTCATCATCGTGACAGCATGAAAGACTGTTTGTCTGATCCTCCACATACGTCTCGGAGACAAGCGGATCCGTAAGAATAAGAATTTTGCTTTACAGAGTACCAGTATGAACTAAATTGTGAAGCAGATATGCATTGTACCAGTCTCCAGGCTATTTTATTCTCAGTAATCACAGCTTACATATTCGGTAACTTACTGTTGAACTGATCACTACATCAGAATGGGGTACCTTGGCATATCTCCCTTTTGAATTTTTATTATTTTTAATAAGAATGGTGAGTTCTTTATCATCATCAAATACAAAAGACTTTGGCTTTAATTTAGAGCAAGAACACCCTGGCCAGCAGAAGCTTGGCATGAGTAACAGAAATAAAAAGTACTCTTATTGTCCTTTTAAAAACCGAAAGTAGCACCTTATCAGCATAATGGCAGCATTATTTAAATCGCTTTCATGTGCCATTTTCACAACACTATTTCTATTAAACCACTGAGAATAAACATCTATTTTCATTTACTAATCTTTTTCCCAATTAGAATCTCTCTGAATCTGTGTACAATAGTAATTTCATTTCTTCTCTCTTGCTTGGATCTTAATTAAAATCAGCCTATGTTGACTTTCATTTGTACAATATATCTGACTACTTCACATCATAGCACCCTCATGACCCCCAGAGAGTCATGAGCTTTTAATATTTTATTTTGACCTTGTTAAGTTACTGGAACCATCAAAGAGTTTTCTTCTTCCATCAGTAAGCATTTTTTATCCTTCTCGAAATGCAGAGTGTGTGTAAAAACATGTAGTTGAGCACTATGCTGCTTTTAAGCAATATATCTCCATTTATTTATTTAAAGAACCAATTTGTTGCCTTTCAGTTTATTACAATAATTAATTTATGAACTATAAACTTATTAATTAAATGAGAATCACTGCTTAAATGATATTTAAAGGCTTTTCTCCCTGAGCTTCAGGGCAGAAAAATAGGTTTTGATTTACAACTAAAAAAATTAATTCATCACTGGTGATTTTAAAAGCAGTACATTGGTATCCAAGTTTACAAAAGCAGGGGGTTTGTGAGAAGAAACAATATGTTTTATTAGAGGAGTGGACACAGCTGAAAAGTAAACATACACTGACATGACACACAAGCCCTTCCCCAGGCCTGTAGCAGAAAGCTTGTTTCAACTCCATCATTGATCTAATAACGGGTATTACTTGAAATGCATGCATCATACAAAAACACATCAATTCAGATGGGAAGCAGAAAGGTGCAGAGCTATCCCTTCAGCCTCTACATCTTCTTTAACATCTGCAAATTTATCTTTGGAGCTCACAGAAAACACAAAATACTGGGTTTACACATTTACTTGGGTTTTCATCCAAATTCTCCCAGTGTTACCACTCTTGCAGAACAGGCTCAGACTCAGGCAAAGGTTTTTGGCACGGTTTGAGTTCTGCTGGAGGAGAAAGCCTATGATACGCTGTCGTTTAGCAGGCTTGTATTTGCATTTACCTTCAGTTTGGACCTTACCTGATAGACAGCCCATGCTATCTTAGGCACCTGTTACAGGGAGGCTAACCGGCAAAAGACTTTTCAAGCAGAGCTCAAAGCCTTAATGGCAGCTGGGATTTACAGCCACTTCGTAACAGCTTTGGGTGGCACGACTGCACAGAGGCTGAGATGTTTGATGCCTAGGAACACTGCTGAATGGAGACTACCTGGGAAGCATGCTGGATTTTTCCCTCCTTAGACAAGCAGAGGCACAGCCACAAAGGTCTCTTCACTCACGATTGTATTTACATTCTGGCAAGCAGAACCTTAAGTTCGTCAGTCATGAACAATCAGTATTTGGCTACTGGGTGGAGGAAACTGGAGGCAGCAGGTCACAAAGTGGGAGAGGTAAATTGTTTGCCGGGAAAAAGCTGAAAAGTTTCAACAACAACAGTGAAAGTTTTAGAAAAGAAAGATCAATATGAAAGCATAAGGATCAATATTAAGATGGTGAGCGGCAAGAGAATATGTCTATTTTTAAGGAGAAATCAGCATGATGTACAATCGTCTTTCAAGGATAGGAGAGAAAGAAACTATGCTGCTTGTGATTGAATCAGCAGTTCATCTAGGGAGAACAAACTTTAGGGGCTTGCAAGGAATACAGCTAATAGATCTCCAGGGCATGTGCTATCGAAGAGATTACAGGAAAGTAAGTGGAATTCCCAGTGGAAGTAATTATCATTTCACCACTTCATATGCTATGCAAAGAAGAACACTTAATTTAACTCCTTACCACGCCCACCTTCTTCCCTCAGCACAGAATACCTTTTTCCCCACCAGCCACCTTCAAACAAGACTGTTGGTAGTCAGAGCAGCTTAAGTTCTGTCATCAACAGCAGACAGCTATATATGAAGAAACGCAATACAAATACCCACGGCTCTCCTGTAGATTTTGTTACCAGTGAGTGCCAGCTTGCTAAAAAAAATCCTTCACAAGCTTCTGTCAGATGGGGCCCGTGACAAGTACCTACTCATATTGAACCTATAATTAGCAGCTGGACGGTGACTGTTGAGATGAGTACACAGACCACAGACACAAGCTCTGAAGGAAGGGCAGATTCTCTAGCTTTGTACTCCTAAGTACAAATACTTGCTTTATGATTAGTTTATAGCTGAAGCCCTAGCTCTCCATGCATGTTAGCTCTCCAGGCATGTTAGCTCCCCATCTGTACAACAGCTAGAGATAACCACCACATCATGGTGCAGGTAATGCTTATAAACGACCACTCCAGGACAGAACCAAATTCTGGTCTTTAATGTGGACACAGGTTCAAGCGAATACTACAAATCCCACTCACAGACTTACAGAAACATAAGTGGGCAAGCAGAACATCCACACCATAAAATTCTTGGGCAGCTTCCTCACATTAAATAGATTTGAACTGTTTAACGATTTTTCTCATTGACATGAATTGGCAGGAACTGAAACAGAAATGTTACATTGCAAATGGTCACTTGCAGTAACACACTCTGAGGCTTCAGCAGTCATCATTCGCAAACAGACTTTTCCTCCCCCCGGGCCTAAAATGACTGCTTTGTTCCCACAACACATCTGTGCTCACCAGTAAAGAGTGGTAGAGAAGACATCATTTAAGCAAGTAGAACTAACTGTATTTTAAGAACGGTGGGTAAGAGAGAGAAGAAATCATCCCTTTAAAAAAGTGAATGAGGATTCCCATCTGCCACTCAAACTCCAATTTCCACTACTATCACTCAGTCAATAAACCATTTTACTCCTTGTAAGACAGATTCTAGCTAACCCTTGCCTTTCCATACAGGCAACAGAGGCTAACCGAACTCCTGATGTGAACAGAAGGAACCTGGAGATGCTCTGCACCACACTGTGCTCACATGGGCCAGACTCTGGCTATCAAGTTCAACTTGTACTCAGGTATGTGCAGGTCATTTATTACCCACGGAAGTTTTTAAAATAAATAAGTCACCTATAATTTCTCAAGTACCGTGGCCTAGTGCTCAGACCTAACCACATATTTGGATGTTATTCAAGGACAAAAGTGAGGCGGATCTTTTGTTACCTTAAAACAACACCAAACCCTAACAGCAGCCTCAGACTTGAATTATTTATGTGGTCTCAAGATGAACAGTTTTATTTCTTCTCAGAATGTTTGCATAGGAGCATATTTTTTAAAAAATGTAAATTAAAAGACCGGTTTTGCTGAATCTAAAAGGTACATTTGCAATTACGGCAGTTGTACCTAGATTATTTCAATTCTGAAAGGATTATATGAGCAATGCTTTAATTTGGTAGAGCAGAGTCCTGCAACACGGTATTCTGCTGTCAACCACAAATTTAACTTTCTTTTGCCATTAGTAAAATGTATTGCGACAGTATAACCTTCTCTATTCTGCAGAATAGAAATAATTATACTGTTTGGAATTCTTCATATTGGTAAGTTAAACATACATACAAATTCTACCAAATTAAATTTAAAAGGAAGACTGGTTGGCCGGTTGCATTAAGTGAACAATATGCTCTAAAACTTGCTGAGTTCTGAGAACTGAAACCACAGACAGCCAAAATACAGCTGCACACAGTCAGATATGTTGTGTCTGCTAATATTGGAAACTTTACCATGCTGCAGCAAATTTTACTTCTGATTAGTACATGCATAGAAGAAATACTGACTGGAACAAAACCAAAAACCACTCCAAGGCTGTAAGTTATGAAAGCCAAGGGCACTCAGTTATTTTATGAAGCACTTGACAATATTTATTCTTTGTATTACTGTGGCACCTAAGAGGCCCAAGCATGGGCCAAGGCTCAGCTGTGCTCATCCTCGCAAAAATACAAAACAAAAGATAAACCATAAACTGCTGTAGGCTGTCGCTAAAGGCTTTGTTCAAAGCAGGGTACTGTCAAGTGCCAAAACCCCTGACTTTTCAGTATGTACATCTAAAGCCCAGAGCTCAGCTCCTTGGCTGGAGCGCTGAGCGGGAGGTGACCTGGAGACAGCTGATATCAACTGCTCAGCCCAAGGATGTGCCTGAACTCCCACTCTTCCCTACAGTTCAGACTTTTGAACCAAGACAGCAAGGGAGACACATCCGTCAATTCAGAAGACAGACAGATCCTAAAGGCTAGATTCAGTAAAGCCAGAAGGCATTCGGAGGTATGCACTCAGCATCCCTTCTCAGAAGCTGGAACAGTATGTAAGAGAGACCTTGAGATTTGCGGAGCAAAGAAGCTACACATGCAGGGGACATTCTTCTGCAGCTTAATGTTTGGAGCACTAAGGAAGAGAGTCCCAGGTGCCAGTATAGGTTCTTAGGGCTGCTTCTGGTTTTATCACATAACTTAGATGTAAAAATCTACAAATTACCTGTAAAATAAAAATCGCTCTGCCCAAACGACTACCTTAACTAACAAGCTATTGAGCTGGGTTGGCTCTTGTGTGTTTTCACCTGGTCTTGTGACTGTTTTGTATCACAAACCTGAGCACAAGGCAGAATTTCTCACGCCTACTTCTTTCAGACGCTTTCTAGTTGAGGCAATCAGGGCTGTCAATATTTGTGGGTTTTTTACTAAAAGAGTTGGAATAAATATTTATTTTTAGGACCCAGTTCTTTCTTTGGATTTGACTGTAAACATCTCATGCTGAAACAGCGACATTGAACAAGTACTGTAATTTATACACACCATCTTCAAAAATAAAACCCATAGCTGCTCATTGCCTTTTCAATTTATTTATAATTTTGTACAGTTGTATCGATAGTCAAAGGAGCTCGTCTGCTTTTCACAGCACATATTGCTATGTTTAAGAAATGCTCTTACAAATTCTCAGTCTGGCACCTCAAATAAAACAGAGAGTCACAAGCCCCTTGAACCCCAAAGTTGTTCTTCCTTCTATTTACTCCTTCAGCCCACTAAAATGCCGGGATATTACTCTCTGCCAATTTCTCCTAACTTAAATATTACAATAACTGCTCGTGATCTAAGCAGCAGGCAGTGGTACTATTACATCACTGCTTTCAGTTTCAGGCTGCCTCGCTCAGAAAGGCACCGTAACTTTTCTGTCTTCCTGCGGCTCTGCGGCGGAGCCAGCCCACCCCCTCAGAGCGGCACCACGCCGCCTCCCACCCCAGTACCCCGAAAACCCAAAGCAAGAGCAGGCTCCTCACACCCGCGGCCGAAACCCTCGGGCGCTTTTTCACCTGGAGCATTTCTTACCCGTATCAATGGGAACGGAATCGTTCCCAATATTGTAGAAGTACTCAGAACGCCCCGGGTGTCATG
>NW_010395718.1:0-37046 GCF_000710305.1 Buceros rhinoceros silvestris | reverse complement strand
GGACTGGACTCTTCCTTCCCCCTCCCCCACAACTGGCGTGGCGAACCACTGTGGGGGGGGGAGTTTGTTTGTAAGCAGGGATCGTTTCGATCAGGAGATTTTATGTGTCACTGTACACTTTTATCTATTCTCCCTTTATCTCTTTCTCTCCCTTTTCCAGTCCGGTTTAACTTCAAAAATGATTTTACTTTGGGGGCGTTTTTCTATTAAACTTTTCTGTTTCTATCCTTTTCATATGTAGTCTGTGTGTTATCATTTCCTTTGCCTGACTAAAGCCTTAATGAGCTCGTTAACGTGCTGATAAGCCGTTAACAAGCATCAAAAGTTTTTGTGTGTGGTTTGGCTGGTTTTGCTTTTCCAGCCAACACACTATTTTGTCGCATCCCTTTCGGTGGGAAACAGTCCCCCCTTTTTCAACCCGCGACAAACACTCCAAAAGAGTTTCTAAAACTCAGATTGCATCCTGCAAACAAAGGCATCCTCATTGTGTCCTATTCTTGCTGATTCTCTGACCTCAGCAGCTGCTACAGACCACTATCAAGAAAAGGGATATGAGCTAGACACACCTTTGTTCTAATGTATTAGGCTTATTCATGTGTTTAATATATTAAACAGTAAAGAAGAACTTAGATACTTTAAATATATGTTAACAAACTCCAATAGTGCAGACAGAAATAAGAAAAGAAATTAGCATTCCTAGTACATATATGTAGACAAATGTGCTCCATGAAATTCTCAGATATTCAAAGAGGCACATCAAATCAAAAGATTCCATTATTTTCTTTAAGACACCGTTACTCTTTAGCAGCACAGACCTGTCATTTCAAAGATCACAAAAGTCTGTGTTAATTCCTATAGCTTGGTCCTGCAACAGTGAGCACAACAGATTTTGACTGTTGAGCAATGACTCAGTGATTAACACCAGCTCATTGGACCATTTTGACAAAATTTACTGTTAATTATCTGCATCTTGATCAGGAGATCCACCACAAAAACAATACAGTAGTTCTGGAATATGATGACCTCAAGGTGAGAAATAGAAATAAATACTAGGTGTCCTTGGACCTACTCTGTTATCCCCTGACGTATTCAGGTTTTACTCTAGTGCATGCATGAAGACATGTGAGTTCAAACACAGCCTAGTAACTTTTTGTTCTGAATCACCAAAGAATTGTGTTAATAAAAACATATGAAAGAACCCACTGTGTGTAAACAGAATAAATAAATAAATGTAAAAGGCCACTCTGAAATTCATGCCTCCTATTTTACTGTGTTGGCCTACAACATCAGAGGCGGATGGTGGTGGTATGGCTGTAGAGGTTGAACCTTCGCACTGATACCCCATTAAATTGTGTTGCCTGTTGTCAGCTGGCAGCAGAGGAGCAGGCTGACAACCTGGTGTCTGACATGGCGTGTGCGTGAAGCAATGGTGTGACACTGAATTCCTACTTGCAGAAAAAATAACACCCATTGACATTCGTCAACACTGCTGAACATTTACAGAGACCAAAGAGTGGATGTCAGCACAGTGGGGCAGTGGGTGGCACGTTCCAGCAGTGGTGACAGTGACAGCGGGTCACCTCTGCAGGTGCAGATTTTGACGAGTGAGCATGCAGGGACTAGTCCATCACTGGCGAAAATGCACAGCCCATGGTGGGGAATGTGTTGAAAAATAGTGTTACGCAGCTGAGAATTTGCTCTGTCAGAGTGTGACTGTGCTCTTTGTATCTGTTGTAGTTTCTGTGGAAATAAATAGGAGGCATTACCTTCCGAGCCATCTACATACTTACATGGGCAGTGGTACCACATCAGTAATGAGCATAAAACAGGACGGTAACTTTCAGCAAACATGCACAGAAAATTAGACATGCAAAGAAAGGAGATCTCATGACACTCCTTTCTAATGATCAAAGTGTGCAGAGGAAGACTGCCTCATCTCCATGGATCTTGCAGCGCATACAGCCCATCAGGCAAAGCTTCACAGGAGACCTCACCTTAGGCAACGTGCACTTTACCTCAATTGAAGGTTTCTGTTAATGTTTCAAAGAGAGGAGTGGAGGGCTCTGTATCCCAGTATTCTCACATTGCATATTGAATTCTTTACATCCATGAATGGTAAATGATCACAGACTAATTTTCATTTGGTCTACCAACTGAGAATTGTAAAACGTGGTGTGTCAACAAGAGAACATTTCTGAAATTAAATAGATTTAGATCTGTGTAAAACACTGGAGAAATTAAAAAGTGCTCTGATGACATAACTTTTTTATTTAAAGTTCTGGCTATAATAAACAAATGTGGATGAGATGGACAGATGGATGGAGAAAAAGACTGCTGTGATCACTAACAACAATTCTAAGAGATAATGATAAAATAGCATAAGGCAATAATATTTGGAATTAAAGGTGGCAAAATCAAAAAGGATTAACTTGTAATAGAGAACATCAGAATAAAGCCATTTGTTTCAGCGTGACACTGATAAAAAGACAAGGAAACACACAGGAAAATTAAAAAGAAAAGAAAGTTAATTAGGGCTTCAGGAAGCATTTTTCATGCAAGGAATCATAATACTCCAGGCTGCATTCAAGAGCAAATTGAAAGACAAAAGTCATGTGATAATTCAGGAAAGAGATATGTAAAGTGTCATGCTGTTATGCTGATTATTGGCTAGATTTATGATATAAACTTCACAAATTATGCTATATAGAGTGGAGAGGCGGAATAAATATTCTTTCTAAAACTTAATCACTTTCTAACATGAAAAAGCTACAAGGTGATTCTTCATAGACCAAAAAAGTAACCTGAACCTGCAATAGCTTTTTTTTTTTTTTTTGGAAGCTTAAGCTTAGTAAGAGGAAATTACAGTATTCAAATCCACCTGAGACCACAAAAATATAGTATTAGCACAGTAAATTACTCTCATACTCAAGCTGCCAAAAGCAATTTAGTCTGTGTATATAGAAACAAAATCACAAGATTAAATCAATAGGTTTTTCCCATGTTTGTGGAGAAAAGATAATTGATTAGAATAGCAGGTCACATCTATACTAATGTACCATTCAGTAGCTCACATCATCTCCCTATCTTTGAAATGAACACCAGCTAACGACACTCACTTACATACCTTTTAATTACTTTGCTTTGTATCCAGAAAATGGAAGGCTAACTCATTAACCTTCTTTGTCTTTCAAGATGTTTTTTCCTTAATGTTTATGCCTGTTTGGACCTGCAGTTATTTCCATAGACTGCAGAGGTATCTGTTAGCAAACCTAGTCAGCTGCAAGTCCTCTTTCATTGCTTAGTATATTCAGCAATCCGTTCATCATGATTCAAATCCATATTCCTGTCTTATCAGTAAAAAGGAATTCCACAGGTTACTTTTCCTATTTCTAGGTGCAAAGCAGTTTTTGCAAATGATAAAACTATTCCATAGATTGTTTTGTTGATGGCAGAAAGAATTTTATAAACAATGTTATAAAACACTGATTTAGAGCCAAGACATTCCACTTGTAACAAGCATTTCTCTTACTTATGAGCAATGACTCCTATTTAATGCATTATTAATGCTTTCCCAAAGCAGAAGCATTAATGTGCCAGGAAGAAAAGAGAAATGGATTTCCTGGATCATTGTAGAATTTTTCAAAGTCAGGACTAGAGAATTTATCGGATAAAGAGCAAACAACCTAAATTACAGAGGAATCATCAGAAAGCAATAGTTCTGTTGCCATTAGTGTGTTTTGTTTATTTTCCTATAAGAAGACCTAGAAAAAGAAGACTATAATATAAATTTCCTCAAAACACTAAGACACCTTTGCACCTTTCTGCAGGTTGAAGACGCATTAGGTTCCATCACAGGTGTGAAAAAAAGTTCAAAGAATTAGAATTTGTTTCATCATTCCCCCACCCAAAAAGAAAACCGCATAGTCCTTTAAAGGATTCCATCCAGTCTTGGTAAGAAGCTGTGATAAGCACAAGGGAACAAATCTGCACTTCAAAGGAAGATTTAAGTGATAATAGGTTACAACCATCTTTTTCTAATCAGTTATTTAAATGCCACTAATCACCTGGGCTGTGTGCCCAGCTCAACACCTATAATTTGAGGGTCCTAAATCTTATAAAGTACAAAGAGTCACCTCATACTCAGATCGGTGATTTTTATGTGCTTGTAAGTTAGACAAATGGACTCCAAGAAAAGCCCACAAGTTTACACCTTCTACACCTTAAAAAGGGGCTACACATCAAATATGTACATTTCATGTTTATAAAATTATAATGTCTTATTTTAAGGAAGCTACAAGCAGATGAAAACAGCCTGAAGCCCAGAATGCAGCAATTAAGGTATGTAGTAGGAATGTTAATTGAAAGTTCTTAGGCAGGAAGGCAGGAGGATATTACCTAATTCAACGGACATAAGGCCATGGCAGTAATTCTGCATTAGTCTCTCCGCCTGCCTCTTTGAGACACATCTGCACCTTTTGTGTTGTACCCTCCACTGTACCTGCACATCTGAGCAAGGCTGGAATATGGCAACTTCCTGATCTGGAAAATAGCTCTTTTTTCTTATTTATCCCAAAACAAATTTCCCTGACTGTTTAGTTCCATGGTCTAGCTTTCCACATGACTGTACATGCAGTTGGACAGGAGCTGAAAATAAAGACCTGGAAAAAAATAAATTGTTTGTGTTAATTCACATATTACTGCTGCATACCAGCGACTAAGAAATGAGGAAGCTGATCTCTTATTAGGAAAGAATAAATACCTTTGTCATTTCATTTCAGTGTAGAGAAACATCTGGAGACTGAGTGCACTAGCATCAGTAACCACCTTTAATAAAAGCAGCAGAAAAATTTGGGTCAGGAACTGAGAGCACACGACAGCCCTGGGGCAGTTTGCAGGAACTAATCAGCCACCCTTACAAGACAGGTGAGGTTGTGGAGCTGGTGAGACAGAAGGGTAAACCTAATAATGGCGTCTGTTGTTTTATTATTTGCAACATTCTTCTATATTTGTCAAATCCTTTTCACAGAAAACACAGAAAGGCAAAGACTGGCATTTCCTACAACTGAGCCTTCTGTGGAAGTTGCAAAATTTGAGGGGTAATAAACCAGTGATGACAAAGACTGAGTATAAGGAGGTATCCTGGTATCCCGCTAGGATAAGAGTCAAAGACAAATTCCTAAACATCTGGAGATCTTATTGCTCCTCTAGTGATCATGTTATCATTGCACAGGCTTATGGTGGTTTAACACCAAAGACTGTGGGCACGATGCAGGGATGAATTGATCTCAAAGCCTGAGCTCTTCAGAAGGAATCGCCTAATACCCTGCAGTTTAGGCTTGGCATTTTAATGTTGCTGACGCTGCTGCGATGAAGTTTGCCATTTTCCATCATCACAGCACCATATGCAATTAAACACTAATGGCTAAAACACATTGCTGTTCACAGCAGAAGGGAACCTGTGGCAATAGCCATCAAAATGCTAGTGAAATTGGGATGCTAGAAATTATCATCATGCAAGAACCAGTAATAATGACAAATTATTCTATAACCTCGCTCAAAGCACGTTGAATGCACAGCAAATTGCTGCGTGTGCTTTCAGTTCCCTGTCATAGCTGTACCTTCTACTAACTTCTCACAAGAAGACTGTAGTATTGTTCTCAAAGTGCTCAACAATCACCTCTTTAATAGCTGTAATATGCTTTTCGGTAAAAAAGGGACAAATAGTGTATGAGATTGGACCAGAAAGTCATGCTGGCAGCACACATAGGCTGGGTAACAGTTTTCTTGTGATGCTGACAATGGTGAACTTACATGAAATACCAATAGTAGCGAAAATGAACTGTGACATAAGAAAAAATGTCTTACAATCTTCTGAGGACAAAAATAAGGCTCAGATCATATAAGGTAACAGAAAATCCAGGATAATCCAATGGGGTATTATGCAGCAACAGACAGCTCATTTGGGAGATGACAAAGATACAACTCATTAACTTCCTGCTCTTTGAGAACCAGGAAAGAAATTCTATTCACAACCAGCCAGGAAATCAAAACTAATGCCCAAATTAATGCTAAGGTGAATAGAGACCAAAACTGAGCAGAAGGATCGTGCAGTGGAATACTCCAGGAGGGTATGAAGGAAAGGATGTAGGAAACAACAGAGCCCAGTGCAAACTGGTTTTGCCATTGCATCAGTACCTGAGTAATAAGACCTTTCCTGTCAGAGTTTGGCTTAACTGTAGCTACGTAGCATGTGAAGACTGGAGAGCCCAATGATATAACTTGTTTCATTCTTTTGACTGATGAACTTAATTTAACCAATTATCTGAGAATTATACTAAAGGACTTTTTTGCAGTAGCCTGTAGTGAGTTTCCACTCACTGCACTAACCGCTGTAAATTTATCCCTAGTCACAAAAGAAATTCACATTCTGTAATGCCTCTTTGAACCAAATAGTTGTGATTTAAAAGTTTTGTCTCCTACAGGGAGGAATAAAAAGATGGAACTGAGTAATGATGTTCCACTAGCATTTATTTATAAAGGAAATACCATGTATCATTCCTTGATTATTTCTAGAAGCAAAGGCTTTTCCCAAAACCTTTGGCAAGAGGCTCCCTTTTCTTGGGGGTATCACAATATCTTCTCTACTTGTGTTTTAGTATTTTTTTTTTGCTTTTCTATATCCTTCTGTGAATCTCATCACTCCTTTCACAGGTGCACACGCATATACCTCTAGTCATGTTCTGGCTCTGTTTTCACTTTATTGTTTGCCAAGGAATAAGCTAGTCATATAGCCGACCTTCTGTTCAAAGCCTCTCTCTTGGGCAGAGATGTGAACAGAATTTCTTCAGCAGTCTGATTATAGTGAGGAATTTTTCCCTATCCTCCCCCTCCCCTCCCCTTTTTTTAGCTATTTCAAAATCTACCACGTTACAGTTATTAGACACATGACTAGAGAGAGGAGTTGAACAGTTTTAACACCTTGAACATGAAAATTCCTCTCTCACTAAACTGAGTAACCTTCCCTCCATGACTAAGCGGTAGTCAAATATTTCTGTACTTTGATACAGAAATTCAACAATGATGATGGCTTTGACACTAAATAATGGCTATGTTGAAAATACTTTAGAAGATAGAATTAGAATTCAAAATTATATCAGCAAAGAAATTTTCCAAAATCCAGGAAGAAATTCAGCTTGGCAGAGGACACTGAATTCACAAATACCCAACGGAAGTTAAGCAACTACCACAAGCCAAGGGGCAGAAAAGGTCCCAGGGGTTACTGGCAGATCACAATTTTTAAATTATGTTTTATATTAAGACTGCACTGTTTTACAGAAGATACAAAAAGCAATTAGTCTGTTCTACAATGATCAGTAAACTCTCAGCTGGGAGGCTGTCTGTGGTATCTTGCCTTAAAGGACAGAACGACACATCTCAGAGTGGGAACCATCACACTGAGTCAGTGAAATGCCTGGGTTTGAAGGCTTAAACAAACTTAGCTAATCTCAGTGCATGGGAACAGACTGTATGTCTTCTTGAACTCCTTTTCAACCCTTTTTAGAGTTGAAATTGCACACTATAAATTTAGAGAAACTAAAGGTAGAGCAAATGTATTTTAGCCATGGCTCCACTGCTTACAGCATAAGCCCTGGCAGTTGATAGTAACTCCTATGGTGTTTAATTCTAGTCTCTAAACTCCTATGTGGTTTCAGAGGTGGTAAGCTAAGAGACTGCCTCGTTCTCTCTCATGCTCCAAAGCTGTAATTTGTATCAGTGGAGATGGTTCAAAATAGATGGAAAAGATCAACGCACTGCCTCCTACTATAGTCCAGATAGCTCTAAAATCTCAACACTTTCAGTAAGGTGCCAAGTCCATCTATTTTGCCATTCACTGGGGTAGGTGTAAGGCTGGAGTGAACTGAGTTTTCTTGCTTTCAGTGGGTACAGTGTGACTTTTCTGACTGCTATAAAGAGGCCTTTTATAACTATATTTATTTGGTGTTGGGAGAATTCTATTCACCAGGTATGTATAGCCTGAGTTCCTGAGAAGCACAGTTTATCATATAAAATCTGAATAAATACACTTTAAAACTAGGCTGGTGTTCTGTACTAATTGAACGTTGCTGCATATTCTTTAAGGAGACCCCTGACATTGAAGTAGATTTAGTCAGCCTTGGAGTACAGTATGAGAACAAATTCATTACCATTTAAGAGCTATACAGACACTTGTCTTTGATAATGAAGGTCATACAGGTTTTTCAAAAAAGGAGAAAGCTCAGGCCATGAAGCGAAAAATGACTTCACTTTAAATTAAAAAAAAAAAAAATCACACTCAAAAAGTTAATCCAGAAATACGATTGTTACCAATTTATTACCTTATCTCTTTAGCTAAAATAAGAGACTGGCTACTTAAGAATCAACAAGAATGAGTGTTATTCTAGACCATTATTCTCATCTTCATGCAGAAGACTCAATCATTAAATCATAATGATAAATGTCCATTAACTACTGCAAAATCACACCACACGTTATTTGGAAAAGTATATGACCTCTATATGAAGTTTAAATGAATTTATTCTGATCAGCTTTAATCAAGTATCAAATTAATTCATAATGTTTGGAATACTATTACTAAGCTCCTGGAATGCAAGTTCACTGAACAATGTCACATAGTCATTACTTTCTGAAGCATAATGAAACCTAAAGTGCTAAGAAATGATCTACACTTATAATGTTGATAGAAGTTGACACTTTCCTCACCAAAGAAGCTACTGCAAATATAAAAATCTCTTCTTTATTATCTGGAAATATCTTTCCATTGCTAATAAGAATTTTTCATTTTATTTTACTTTATTTGCCTCTCTCTGTTTGTCATACTGGGATCCAACCGGTGAAGCTGCAGGAAGAAGGGCTCTGATGCATTGCTTTAAGCATCCATGAAATCTGGGTCCTTTTAGTCAACTCTGCAATGAGATCAGCATTTTTGGAAGACTGGTAGGGCAGGACAGCTGAGAACCATAACATCCATAACATCTGGAACAGGATTTTGCCTGGAAAATAAATGCTCTAGCTCTAACATAGCTGTCTGTTTTCTTCTTTAGTTCCTTCCAGCCTGCGGGGAAGGAACCATGGCAGAAGCTTTGTGTTTACCTTCCCAGAGCAGGTAACACACACGGTCTGATCTGGCAGCAGAGGTTAGTGAAGGAGGATGCTATGACCTGCCACTAGTCATCACGAGCAGGGTACTACCAGTGCAAGGAAAGTCTAGGGAAGGCAGAGGAGAATTGTCTTACCTGAGAAACGAAATGCAACTTCTCCATGTAACTTGGTCTTCTGAACTACAAGTTGATTTAAATCTGCTAGCTTAACTGTTTCACCTAAAAGCAAGATCACGTGGTGAGACATTAGAAATGTTGAGAAATAATGTGTCAAAAGATGTCCCCGGGGTAGTGCTACCTTCTTACATTTTTTAAATTTTATTATTCAAAAAAGTGCTTAAGTAGCTTGCTGATTTCCAGGAAACCAAAAATGAGTACTGTATCATTGACCTAAGAGGCTGGTGTCACACTTATTTTCTGGGTTTAGGCATAATTCTTTTTTATTATCGTTTTTCACTCAGTACAGCACAATATTTTAGCCCTAATCAAGCACACCATCCTGCTGAGCTGACTTTCCTCGGGCCACCTTTCAGTTTACTGAGTGGCAGAGCAGGTTGTTAAAAGCATGCAGGACTGCCACGTCGTGAATCACAGGACAGGAAGTTTTACTCCTTAGCATGACACAGCCAGACAGCTCTAGCTTTCCCTGTAGACTAAAACTCAGGAACACTGTCAAGGTATGACATTTTTGTCACATTTGCTCTTAAAACATCAGTTCACACTCAGATTTGAACACAGGCAAAGGGATGGGAGTTTGCTGGTCTTTTCCTTATCCTCCTCTGTGATGAGAAATTACGCATTAATACGTACAGCTACATGACATTTCAAGATGAAATATTTTTCAGCAACATGAAAGGCAGGAAAGGTTTGAAAAGTGCCATAATTTTCCAAACTTGTCAATAGAGTGCACAGTACATCTGATATAAGACTTTGCCTTGTGCATTTGTCATGATACAAACAGCACTTCGTCCTCAGGGGACCTGCTTGGTATGTTCTAGCCCCTTTTGCCTGGAGATGAATTAGACCATTTAAAGGAGAGCACAGAGGCTGCTTTCTGAGGCTTAGGCCTGACTTTGTTCTTGGTCACAACTCAACTCACAGAAAGCATCATTCACACGCACAGACACTCACAGGCCCAAGTTTATGATTAATCCCACCGCAGTTGTGCTCATACATGTGTAACAAAAATGGCCCCTTTGTGGAACCTGACGGACTAAAACAAGGGGACAGTATATTCAGTCAGTTTTTTGACCACTAGGTAAAAAGTTCAAATTCAGCCCAAACTGAAGGATGACTCAAGTTTCGCACTTGGACTTTTTGGAAATTTTCTCTAAAAACAGTACGTGTGAGAGAGTAGACATGTACCGGAAAAAGTGATTACGGGAGGTGAGGAGGTAAGGAGTATGTTCAAGAATTTGCACTTCTGTTAGTAATAGCATATGAAATGTCACTTGAATTCAGCATGAAATTATTCTCTGCCTCCCCAGTGTCTTGTGGGAACATTCCCTTTAGCACCTTGATTCTGTTTTCTCTAAGGTAAAAAATGTACTGGCAGTAGTAATTGCCTAATCAGGTCCAGATACAATATGCTATGATGCATATTTATATACTGCGACAACAAATTAGGAATAAAAGCTCCAGGGAAGCCGTAAATCAAGGCTGCAATAAGTCTTTTCCAAATTCCACAGTCCGGTGGAGTATCCAGAGCACTGCTTCCCAGCCACTGAAAACACTGATCTACAGGAGTCTGCTCTTCCCACCACTGTTGGGAGCTGAGCACAGTGAATTTAAACTGCTGGTAAATCTGCTGGCCCCACCCAGCACTTTTCTTTCCCTGCCTCTTGATGGGAGTTGTTCTTCATCCCCTCTCTGTCCAAATGAGGTTGCCACGTCTGCATTGCAGCTCAGCCCTGGGATGGTGCTGTGAGGCGCGGCAAGCTTTGTTCCACTGGTTACTTCTCATACTGCATTCCTGGATAATCAGCTGCACAGTGATATCAGAGACTCAAAGACATTGCAGCGGAACTGATGTCATTGATGGAGGAACCAACAGTAAGACAACTGTGATAGCTTTACTGTATGAAGCTCGTTATTGGCGAGTTCAGCATTCAAATTCTGTTAGAGTTTGGAAATTTTAGTAATTGTTCTTGACAGCTGAAAATACTTACTGCAGTATGACTGCTATGCTTTGCAGCCCTCCTACAAATAACTGTGGGTTTATACATTGTGTTTTAATTATGATGCTGAAGAGAAATGGGTAATACAAGTATTCCAGTGAACATACACATGCCTGTTCATCTTCACCAATCATTTCTCATATTGTGAAGTGTCTTTGCTAAGATAATTTCGCTATAACTAATAAACCACTAAACTAAGATCAGAGGTGTCAGTTCTGAAAGAGGGAAAAACAAAACAATGACAGTGACATGTTCACATTTATGAATATATAAAGTTACACTGAGAAAGAGTAAGTTGGAAAAGAGAGCAAGGAAATCAACTGCATTGGATGGTGTATGGAAACCACTAAGAATCATGCAACATCATTCTTCAACATTGCAAGGGAAAAATTCAATGCTTAAATAGTTCTTAAAAGTCAGTAGAAAGTCTTTAACTTCAGAGAAGATGCATTAAATGCTGAAAGAGATTTTTAGAACTAGGAAATGAAGTGCTTTATTCACAAAAAAGCTATTGCTAAGAATGAGTAACAAGGACTTGTTTTGAGCCTTAATTTGTATGTTCACTAAAAATAGCAGGTTGAATTTTATTTTGCCCACAGAGTTTCTATAAAATCAGTGAAATGTCACAGAATGACATCAGTTTTACTACTATCTGAGCACAAAGTAATTCTGTCCGTTCAGTGTGTGTTTTTGAGACACACAGACGTTGACTTGTAGTAGGTTGGCAGAAGATTCAGATTCATTTCTTAACAATCCTATTTAGCACCTAACTGTGACAGCATCAGTTTAGGTAACAAATTGTAAGGATCACAGCCATATCTTGCTGTTCTGCATAGAAAAGTCCTATTGAATTCAGAGGAAGGTTTGTACCTGGAAAGACTGTAGATCTCGATTCCCTTTGATTTGTGTCTCATAAGCACTTGTAGCCAAACCAACGTCTGTTATAACAAGTGTATCCTTGCTCTTGTGTGGATATCCCTCTGATTTTGTCAGGATGTCTGTGTCTGAAAAGCTAGCATGACTGTGCCTAAAATAATCACAGCTGGTTTTACTTCTTAAACTTTTTGTTCTGGGACTCTTTGAAAGTAAATCTGCATATACATGTCCTTGGTGAATTAGATCCCCTAATTGCCTAAGTTTCCATGCCCCTCCTTTCCATCTTCAGCAGAGATGAAGTCACAACAAAAAGCTGGGATATAGCTATGTCTGACCCTACAGTGCTGAACTGACGCTTGTGCACTATTCACAGCTGGAAGGAAAAAACAGGGGCCTTATGGCCATTGTGGATATTCTGCAGGACACCTACAACCAAAGCTGACACTTGGTTACTCTAGGATTAGACCTAGAGGAAAGGGGAAATAAAACACTACATAAGTATATATTTCACAATACCTGCTAAATGCAGGTTAACCTTCTGTCTGGAATAAAATCTGTACAGTTATATTTACAGAACATAAGTTTCATAAAAAGCCCTTGGGATTTTCCTGGAGGACTATTGTCCATAGTTACTGGGATTCCTAAAAACATTAATAAGAACCACATAAGAGTGTCTATAACAACTACATGCTGTTCAGCTACCTTTAAAGATAAAACTTCAGAAGCCTGAAGACCTTTGTAAGAGAGGTCATAGCCTTAAAGCAATTCTAAGGCTGTATCTCCCAAAGAGCAGCAGGTGAAGATCAGAGAGGATCAAAGGTTGTAACTAAGTGACCAACCATCTTATGTTATCTATCTGGGCTCCTGAATTGTTTGTGGTTACCCCTTGACTCTTTCTGCATAGAGACTTTCCTTTTTTATCTATCAAAGGTCTAGGTACTTGGGCTTTTTCTGAATTAAAGACCAGCAGAGGTTGAGAATATCATTCTACTATTACATACATTGAGGTGGCTAACAATTTTTTCTACCTACCTATCAAAATGCATTAAGGAAATGTAAAAGAAAAAAAAATCACCATTGCTTTCTTTCTCTGTATTAGAGCAACTTAAAATAAAACAACGAATGGCAAAATGTAAGAGCAAAGGCTCCCAAAATGAAGGAATTGGCATGATTAGGTTCTGCATTTTAAATTAGAAGTAACGGCTCTGAATATATAAGCAATCAGACATCCATTTATATCCTGTTTAGAATCTGAAGCTTCATTAATTGAAGTAGAATCACATACAAAATGAAGACTTCCTCCAAAAAGCCAGGCTTACTCAAAGAAAAACTTAATGTTTTACGACAGTATTTTCCACATTAGAGTTCTGCTCATGGTTAAATCGTCGTGGATAAACACACATATATTTAAACAGAGAAAGGATACACTCTTTTAGCTAAAAACTAAGCTGTAGAAAAACCACTAGACTGAATACTGATTATTCATATGAATCATTATTCAAACAGAGGTGAGAACCAAAAAAAATATGACTTACTATTTCTGTTTATAACGTTCAAGTTTGTGTGACATTTCTAAAGGCTTTTTTTGTCATACCCAGTTGCTCCACGTTACAAATAGAGATGAAAACTAGATCAAAGGATAGCCTGTGTTGCTAGTAAACATCCAGCTTCTTTTTTCCTTTCAGTCATATTCTTTTTTACACTAAATAAACCTGGGGTGATTCCTGTGTTATTACCATTTAGGTCACCACATGATTTCCACTGGAGGATGCACCAAAACTAAGACAAACAGGACCACAGAATCACAGATTCATTTAAGCTGGAAAAACGCCTTAAGATCACTGAGTCCAGCTGTTAACCTGACACTGCCAAGTCACCACTAAACAATGTCCCTAAGTCCCCAAGACATCTACATGTCTTTTAAATACCTTCACCTGTGAGTCTCCACCACTGCCCTTGGCAGTCTGTTCCAAGGCTTGACAACCCTCTCCATGAAGAAATGTTTACTAATATCCAACCTAAACCTACCCTGGTGCAACTTGAGGCTATTCCTTCTCTTCCTATTGCTTGCTTCTTGGGAGAAGAGACAGATCTCCACCTTGCTACAACCTCCTTTCAGGTAGTTGTAAAGGGTGAGTGTCCCCTTAGCCTCCTTTTCTCCAGGCTAAACATATCCAGTTCTCTCAGCTGCTCCCCATAAGATTTGCCCTCTAGAGCCTTCACCAATTTTGCTACCTTCTTTGGATGTGTTCCAGCAGCAACACAGGATGAATATTCAGACAATCTGGATGAAATACTGACTAGTTCCCAATTCACAGAGACAAAAAGTCAGGAAGACCACTGAGACTTCCTGAAGGACTTTACCCATGTGACTGAAGGTGTCAAGCCAGTACTCCTCACATATATGTAATTGTATACTCAGGACCATATTTTGTATGAGTTATTTATCTAAACAAAAAAAAAAAAGAAGAAAGGAAGAAAATGGAGGCATACATAATATACAGTTCTACATTTTATAATCATTTTACAAGACGTATTCAAAAGAAACATGCACTTTTTATGACAAGTTATACAGTGTGATCATTGCAGTAGTTAAGCTACAGAAAAATTGGGTTAAAAATAACAAGCATGCTGCTAAACCATTTTAGCAATGAGGGTGTTTTTTAACTTGAATCTTAAAGGAGTGAGGTATTTCTTCCTTATAATCCTGACTGAAGTTTGCAGAGTGCAATTTGTTCTGCATTTACCCACTTTTGCCATAGTCAGTTCTTTTCCTATTAAAAATCCTACATAGTTTATCCAGGAACTCAGGAGAATCTACACAACAAGCACAATGAGGAAAGACAGAAATATTATAAATGTTGAGATCATAATATTAATAAAAACACTCATTAAGTGTCAAGTCACTCTTATTACATTTTCATTCACTCCTTTTCCAGTGCTGATTTCTTTCTAAATAGAAAACTGCATCACTAATGCTGTCAACTACAGCAAACATTTTCCTATTTAGCAAAACTCCTTTGAGTTCATGCTCCATACATGCCCTTAATCAAAGCAATCTTAAAATGAACCTTCTGTGCTCTCACCTTGCCCATTTCACTGTTTTGCTACCCTCTGCTGGCTTTCTTTCCTCTGTCACATTAAACAGAATCCGCCGATTCTCACTTTGAAAGCTTTTCATTAGGCAACTTCAGGAACAGTGTTTGGTGCAGGGAAGAGAGATGGGGTGAAGCTAATGGCTAATCAGGTGGCCATTTCTACTGGCATGAATAGGGATGTCCATCCAGATCACCAGTTTCAATGAAATATCTTAAAATCAAGAAATCAAAGGAATACAGCATAACGTATGCTGAGCTGTCCTACATAGAGCGTATTCATTGAGTCTAATGCGTAAAGTTAGTAACTGTGCTTGTATTTCTGACCCCTCGAGCAAAAATATGAAAACCCTCCACACAGTTCCACATCATTTGGATGACAGCTCCATGTGCCCTTGATCTCCACATTACCCTGAATCATTTTTCCCATTCATAATTTATATGGGTGTCAGGGGAAAAAATAACAGCGGACATCTCATAGCAAATTAGCTAATCTTGACAGCAAACAGATCTTCCAATGCAAAACTGCAGCGGAAAAATACAGTGTGCAGCTACAAATACATCACTCTTGAAATCACAGGTAAATTCATTTCTCTGCAGTATGCGGCTTTTCTCAGAAAATTCTGCTTAGCCCTGACACTCTCATTATTGAGAAGAGTTGTAAATTGGAGAGAGGTCAGTGCAAAGCTGCTGATATGATTGAAGTGGGTTGGAGGCATTGACTTCTGAAGAAAGATTAAAAGATCTAAATAAACATGGCTTGGCTGTGGAACACTTAAAAGGCATCAAGATAACCATTAACAAATAGCTGAAGGATATGAAAACTAAGCAGAGAAAAGAGGTATCTCAGATAGCATAAAGGAGAACAGCCAAAAATAATGAGATAAAAATTAAGAAAGGAAAATTTAATCCAAGTGTCTGCATAAACTCCTAGAGGTGGAATGCACCATGCCATGGAGCACCCCATTCCCCCACCCCCAGGTATAATGGAAGTTGTATCAGCTGAGACAAAAAGCTGGATAGACAAAACTGAAATGGTTGTACAATGGCTTTAACCCTGCCTTTACAGGAAAGTAAGCCAAAAGGTACCAATAGGTCTTTATCATCACTAATATCTCTGAATTACTGCTGAGATTACCCAGATCATGGAACAGATCCTCCCAGAAGCTCTGCTAAGGTACATGGGGGACAGAGAGGTGGTTTGAGAGAGCCAGCATGGCTTCACTAAAGGCCAGTCTTACTTGACCAACTTAGTGGCCTTCTATGACAAAGTGACTATGTTGGTGCACAGAGGAAGAGCTATGGATGTCATCTATCTGGAATCCTGTAAATCCTTTGACATGGCCTGCACATAATTCTTCTCTCCAAATTCGAAAGAGATGGATTTGATGGGTGGACTATTCAGTGGGTAAGAAATTGACTGGATGGTCAGATCTAGACGGTAGTGGTCAATGGCTTGATGTTTGAACAGAGATTGGTGCCAAGCGGGGTCCTAAGGGATCTACACTGGGCCCAGTGCTGTTTAATATCTTCATCAATGATACACAACATGGCTTCACTAAAGGCCAGTCTTACTTGACCAACTTAGTGGCCTTCTATGACAAAGTGACTATGTTGGTGCACAGAGGAAGAGCTATGGATGTCATCTATCTGGAATCCTGTAAATCCTTTGACATGGCCTGCACATAATTCTTCTCTCCAAATTCGAAAGAGATGGATTTGATGGGTGGACTATTCAGTGGGTAAGAAATTGACTGGATGGTCAGATCTAGACGGTAGTGGTCAATGGCTTGATGTTTGAACAGAGATTGGTGACAAGCGGTGTCCTAAGGGATCTACACTGGGCCCAGTGCTGTTTAATATCTTCATCAGTGATACACAGTGGGATCGAGTGCACCTTCAGCAAGTCTGAAGATAACACCAAGCTGAGTGGTGCAGTTGACATGTCTGAGAGATGGGATGCCATCCAGAGGGACCTGGATAAGCTGGAGAAGTGGGGCCATGTGAACCTCATGAGGTTCAACAAGCCCAAGAGCAAGGTTCTGCACCATGGCCAGGGCAATCCTTGGTATCATTACAGGCTGGGGGATGATGTTATTGAGAGCAGCCCCGCAGAGAAGGATTTTGGGGTACCAGTGGATGTTGAGAGCAGCCCTGCAGAGAAGGATTTGGGGGTACCAGTGGATGGAAGGCTAGACATGAGCCAGCAATGTGTGCTCACAGCCCAGAAAGCCAACTGTATCCTGGGCTGCATCAAAAGCAGCACGGCCAGCAGGTCAAGGGAGGGGATCCTCCTCTACTCCACTCTGGTGAGACCTCACCTGCAGCGCTGTATCCAGATCTGGAGTCCTCAGCACAGGAGAAACATGGACCTGTTGGAGCGGGTCCAGAGGAGGGACACAAAACTGATCAGGAAGCTGAAATATCTCTGTTGTGAGGACTGGCTGAGAAACTTGGAATTGTTCAGTCTGGAGAAGAAAAGGCTCTGGGGAGACCTTACTGTGTCCTTCCAGTAAAGGTGGCCTATGAGAAAATGGGACAGTCTTTTTAACAAGGCCTGTAGAGACAAGGGGTGATGATATTAAACTAAAAGATGGGAGATTTAGTCTAGATGGAAGAAAATTTTTTACAATGAGAGCGGTGAGACACTGGCCCAGGTTGCCCAGAGAGGTCATAGATGCCCCATCCCTGGAAAAATTCAAGTTAGATTGGATGTTGCTCTGGGCAACTTGATCTGGTTGCAGATGTCCTTGCTCACTGCAGTAGGGTTGGTGCACATGAGCTTTGAGGGTCCCTTCCAACCCAAAGCATTCTGTGATTCTCTAATTCATTTGTGTGTGAAAGAAACTGACCATGCACTGCAGAAAAAGCATGGTCTATGGTGGTTTCAGAAGATAGAAACTCTGCAAATGAAGTTCTTGCACCACTCCCCCAGAAATGCTCAAGTGTTGTGTATAAACTGCTGTCCTCCAGGTGCACCAGACCCTCAGAGTGTGCCCTGTACGGTGGGGTTGATGGAGAACAAAACAGTGAAGCAAACTTGACATTTCCTGAATCTGTTACAGATATCACAGTGATGATTGCCAGCAGTAATGTGTTCTTTGTAAGCGGCCATGCCACAGAACAGACACGCAGTTCTGATTTGTTTAGGCATTTGGAAACCTCCATCATGATCAGTCTGCACACAATCTGTTTGATTTGTTAGGGCTACTAGGCATGGAGCAATTGTGAACAAATTGATGAAGACCTTAAACCTTCCTGAGCAAAATTTTCAGAAGCAAAAGAGAATGCGCCTAGAACACATGGAAGATAACTTTTCCTGTGGCCATCAAGAAAATCTGAGCTAGGAAAATTTTTACTTCTTCTCCTTCCATTTACTTCCACTGGAAAGAGAAATATAAGCAGTCCCTGACTTCTCTTCAGGCAGTCAGCCATAATTTTGTGCAGGCTAAGCAGGAAAAAAATATCACAGCCTTTCAGTTTCGCTGTTTTCAGTTGCAGTCACTGACATCTCTAGCCACAACAGTTTCTATCCATTTGGGAGACTTCATGACCTCAAAGGACACAACTCTAACCTGATGTGATCAATAGGCTGATGGTACAGGGATTCCAGTGTCCACTGGAAGGGTGGGCAGTCCTCACAGTACCACAATGAAAATTATTGCATAAATCAATGTCTGCTGATTCCAAATAGGGCAAGTCTCGTTGCTGCACCTACAGCAATGAGAATAAAACACTCAGGAACTGACAGGCATGCATGACAAGCAGAGAAATGTGCACTGTCTGTGCAGCAGTCTTAGATGTGAAACAACAACGTGACTTTTATCCTATGTGCACTTGAATAAGCTGAGCTGTCTCCTGCACATTTCTGACTTACCTCAATTGTGATGTGTTATTATCATCTCTCTTGTGATTCTGGGCTGCACTCCCACTTACCCACGCTCTATTACTTGTCTGCTTGATCCTGCTGATGCCATGCCACTTGCTGAGTGCTATGTGTATTTTCACAGTCCTGAGCCAATTGCTGTGGTTACACTGTCAGCCTGTCCTTTTCTTCCAAAAAGCAACTAAAAAGCTACCTTTGCTTCAATTAGCTAAATAGTGTTCTTCCTTTCATAACAAATCCTCTGTCCTGGAGAAAATATTAATCAAAATGCAAACCATCTGGATGAGCCTACCTAGCAGGATGACACTAGCATTTAGAAGTAAGACTATTACTCAGAAACTTACCAATGCAGTTGCACATCTTTCCTTCTGCACTATCTGCCTAGGATTTAGTCCTTAATTACGCCATATTAAAAGTATAAGAAAGGAATAAGAAAAAATTTCAAGGAGAGATAAGTTCTCTGACAAGTAAAATTTCTTACTGAACTTCCTAATAATAACCTTCCTCAGTTCACATTTGTGTAGTGATTATTTCTGTGATTTTACTACATACACATAACATAATTTTGGGCAAATCAGCTATAAAAAATTTTCTAGTCTAAAACTCTGTACATAAAATTTCAGATACAGAATATTTTTGTGCCAAGGCTTATCCTTCTCTATTCCATTGCTTTACCCTTTGCTTTAACCCTTATTAATCACCTTTTTGGCACTACATGCAAATACAGAACTGCTGAAATAATACAGGCAGAATTAGGGAGAAAGACATACAAAATCAGTGTCATAGAGTAGTTGGGGTTGGAAGGGGCATTTAAAGTTCATCTAGTCCAACTGCCCTGCCATAGGCAGGGACCTCTTTCACCAGATCAGGTTGCTCAAAGCCCTGTCCAACCTGACACTTGAACACAGTTAATGATGCATCCACAACTTCTCCAAACAACCTGCTCCAATGCCTCACCACCCTCATCATAAAAAATTTCTTCCTTATGTCCATTCTAAATCTTTCTGTTTCAAACCATTGTCCCATGTCCTGTCACTACAGGCCCTGATAAAGTGTCTCTCTCCATCTTTCTTATAACAGTTTCATGTCTTTCTTGTATGGGGGACCCCAGAGCTGAAATAATCTGGATGGGATCCCACGATAGCCATATAGAGGGGGAGAATCACCTCCCTTGACCTGCTGGCCACGCTGCTTTTGATGCAGCCCAGGAAACAATCGGTTTTCTGGGCTGCAAGTGCAGATCACTGGCTTATGTCCAGCTTTTCATCCACCAGTACCCCAAGTCCTTCTCCACAAGACTGCTCTCAATCCCTTCATCCCCCAGCCTGTATTGATACTGGAGGTTGCCCCAGCACAGGTGCAGGACCTAGCACTTGGCCCTGTTAAGCTTCATGAGATTCACACCGGCCCACACCTCCACCCTGTCAAGGTTCCTCTGGATGGCAGCCCTTCCCTCAAGCGTATGGACTGCACCACTCAGCTTGGTGTCAGCTGCAGACTTGCTGAGGGTGCACTCGATCCCACTGTCTTTGTCATTGTTGAAGATATTAAATTGGTGCCAGTATGGACTCTCGAGAGACACCACTGCCACTGGTTTCCAGTAGGACATCGAGCCATTGTCTTTGTATGCAACTACCCAGCCAAGTCATTATCCAATGGTCCACCCATCAAACCCATTTCTCTCCAGTTTAAAGGCAAGAATGTTGTGGGAGACTGTATCAAATGCCGTTACAGCAGTTGAAGTAGACATACCTCGTCAGTACCAACAAATACTATTCCTGTGCTTACCATTAAGGTCCAAACCAATAACAAATAACTGCCAGTGACTTTACTATTAATGTGAATCTTGTTACACATTATCCTTACAACTCCCCAAGTAGTATTTAATGTTTTTACCTTCCTACAGTACTGAAGACATTATCCATTTTTAATGGTTTAGAGATACAGAACTGTTTTTTAACAGAGGGCTGAAAGCAATCTCTTCCACCACACACTTTCCTGGGGTCTGAGCTGCCTGTGTTCATATTGGTTCCAATATAGCATAGCTGCATAACCTGGGATCCATCTGCTATGAAAACAGCTGTGCTGCCAGAAAGCCCTCTGGAACACCCCATCTGGGGCCTTCACCCTTGGCAGGAGCTACACCTGTTTGGTCCTTGCTGGAGCTATGATGTGAGCATACTGGTACCCAGTCTTCTGCCTCACATTCTCATCTTGCTCATCAGACTTCCCAACTTTATCTTGGACTGGCCCCATGGCCACAGACCAGTCTGTATGCATATAGCAGGTCCTTCCATGTTAGCATACTACTTGGCCTCGCAGTCTCCTGCCTTGCTGCTGATGCTGTTTGCTACTAGCTTTAAGAGAAGAATTACGCTATTGCAGCAAGACATGGATTCAAACCCTGCCCTACTGATCACTTCAGAGGAAAAAAGGGACAGATCTCAAAAATTCTCTGCTTAAAGAGCATTTGTGATTTTGAAGGCACTTGAACTGAAATCCTCAGAGATATGCAGAGGCTTAACTCCAAGCATTTTCAGCTGGGTTATGCCTGAACTATGTGAACTGCTCAAGCTCAAGTGTTCAGCCTATTTTAGAGTGAGAACTTGAAACTGAATCTCCTACGTCCTAATCTCCTGATAGAGCCACCGGACTTCCCCGTCTTCAAAATGAAAGATCACTTTGACATGAGTCTTCAAATAGTCAGATTAGTTTGCTTATTACATACTACAACTGTAAAATTAAATTTTTAAAACAATGTGAGATGATTCATAGCCCTCCTAGTTACAGAGAATGACCCTTTGTTCTCTCATTAGCTAGATGCCTACTTACTTTGTAATAGAGTTATCTGTTTTGGAAGCAACAAGCTGCAAACGCAGAATTGCAGAGCCAAAGGGAAAGGGGAAGATAGCAACCAGCCAACTCAAAAAAAAACCAAAACAAAACCAAACAAACAAAAAACCCCACCAACAAACCCAAACCCTTTTCTGTTATATACTGAAGTCATTAACTATTTCACAGCTATAAAAATGTCAAAATGTCAAAATGTTAAAATGTCCCAGTGAGCTCCTAGCAGGGTCATGATTTGTTGGTGCCTGAGAGGCCAGCACAGTGCAGTTTGACAGGTGTTTAGGTCAGGATGAAATATGACATCTGTGCTCCCACTCAAGAGCTGGTACCAGTTCTGGATGATTTACCAAATTAAGATCTATTCGGAAGGTTTTGGTTTGACAGATAAATAGCCCATCCAAGATTTTTCAGTGCTAGGGCATCCAACAGATTGCCCCATTTACGGTGCTTTGTGCAACCTACAGGCATTTTAATCAGCTTTGCTGGCATTTTAACAAACTGAGCTTGGTTTCTGTATCTCAGATACTGAGATCTGTACACATCTTCAAAGAAGAATCCAAGAAGGGGAAGGAAAATAGAAAATTTGTAGTACTGCAAATTTCTGACTGAGACAAAGTTATGCACAATAAAACTATCCCAAAGTAAAAGGCAGAAATAAAGACAAATAAATTAACTAAAATTTTGTATGTTCAATATTAAGATTTAATCATTTGGCCCTGGTGCACCTATGTTCGCAAAGTCTGGTCCCATCAGAATGGCTGACCAGACTCCCAGTTATGTCCCTGCCAGCTGCCTCTTAAATATGACACTCTGAATGAAAGGTGGAAAGCTTTGAAAAACATAAAGCATTGTTCAGATCAGAAAGTACACAATTCAACATTTAGCTGAAACCCAAAACTAACCAGTTGAATGTGCATATAGAGTATCTGTTGCTATAGTACAGCAGGCACAGGAAATGAAGACTTTTCTTTATTCTTACAGGAACTGGCATGATAATAAGAAAAAGAAGATACTTCTAATGGCACAGGGTCATTTGCCATCATGTTGGGGCATTGATATCTTGCTGAAAGAGGAAATTATCAGCTATGAAAGATACCCTTGCTTTGATTTTTTTTTTTTTAAGAATTTCGAAGTAGAGATGAGGCTTAAGCTTACTTCCTAAGCTTTCTGTGAAG
Organism: Buceros rhinoceros silvestris; assembly: GCF_000710305.1. Classification (NCBI taxonomy): domain Eukaryota; kingdom Metazoa; phylum Chordata; class Aves; order Bucerotiformes; family Bucerotidae; genus Buceros; species Buceros rhinoceros. Next base: position 13,829 of record NW_010395718.1, on the reverse strand, counting down.
AACAAGCCACAGAGGGCTTTTTTCATCTCTGCTTCCATTTGGAATTATTGGTAGATGACCCAAACTAAACTCAAATGTCTACTCCCAGGAAAAAATCACATCACGTCCAGTGTATTAAATACTTCAGATATACTGGCAGAGTTAGAAAAAAAGGGAAAAAAATCAGTTGTGATCTTGATTTTTATTTTAGGGAGTCATGGATCCTGTATCACCTTATCCCCCCTGTTCATTCATCTGAAAACTTGATGGGTGAGGACTCTGTGATCTCCTCCAGGCCATTGATAAAGATATGTACTGTTTTGGGCTGGGATATAATTTTCTTCATAGTACCTCGTATGGTACAGTAACTTAGGTATGAATCTATGATTTGGATTTGTGATTAAAAGAGTGTTGATAAACAGGGATGTTATTGATATTGATGAACGTGCTTACACAGCTGTGGTGGGTTGACCTTGGCTGCCTGCCAGGTGCCCATCAAGTCACTCTATCACTCCTCAGCAGGACAGTGCAGGGAGAAAACAAGACGTAAAAAACTCAACCTCATGGGTCAAGAAGATAAAGGCTGTTTAATAAAGCAAAAGAAAAGGCCATGTGTGGAAGCAAAGGAAAACAAAAGATTTATTCTCTATTTTCCATCAGCAGTGTCCAGCCATTCCCTGGGAAGTAGGGTTCCAGTATGCATAGTGGTTGCACTGGAAGACAAATGTTCTAAATAACAAATGCCCACCCCCATCCCTTTCTCTTAGCTTTAATTGCTGGAATATCCCTTTGATCAGTTTGGGTCACCAGTCCTGGCTATGTTGCCTCCAAAGGTCTTGCCCATAACCAGCCTACTGATGGCTGACTAAAGACATGTCCCATATCATTTGACATCATGCTCAGTAATGAAAGATGGAAAGAAGAATAAGGAAGGGGTGATATTCAGAGGGATGGCATATGTCTTCCCAAGCAAGCGTTACGCATGATGGAGCCCAGCTTTCCTAGAGCTGGCTGAACATCTGTCTGCCCATGGGAAGGAGTGAATGAATTCCTTGCTTTGCTTCACTTGCATGTGTAGCTTTTGTTACATCTGTTAAACTGTCTTCATCTCAGCTCACAAATTTTCTCACTTTGACCCACCCTCCAGTTCTCACCCCAACCCACTGCAGAGGAGTGAGAGAGCAGCTGGGTTGGGCTGAACTGCTGGCCAGGATTAAACCATAAGAGATGGTTAAATAACAGTGGTCCCGGACAGACCCTAGCGACACCTCTCTTGTTACCAGACTAATGTCACCCATCAACTACGGCCCCTTGGAGTCCCATCCTCCAATCATTTTTTTATCTGTCCCACTGTCCATTCATCCAGGTCATCACAGCCCAATTAGGATGAGAGAACAGCAAGACTGGCAAAAGCCTTGCTCTAGCCCAGGCACACAAATCCAACCACTTTCCCTCTATCTACACACTAGTTCTTTCTTCCCAGAAGGCCACTTGGTGGGTTAGGTGTGATTTACCCCCAGTAAACTCATGCTGTTAGCTCCCAACTACCTTCTTCTACATATGCCCAGAAATTTGTTCCACAGTTTTCCTAGGGACTGAAACAAGACTGACCACTGCAGTTTCCCAGGTCATCCTTACTGGCTTTTTGGAGGTCAGATTAAATATCTGCTTTTCTTCAGTTACTGGGTAGCACCCTGGATCTCCATGACCTCCCAGAGATTATAGATGTTTCACCCTGCAAGGACATTGGCCAGCTCTCAGCACCCTCAGGTGCAATATCTTGTCCCACTGGTCCATGGGTGAACTTGTCTCCAGCCACCCCAACCTGATCCTAACCCAGCACAGAAGCCTGGCTGGGGAGAAGCGAGGCAAAGGCAGCATTTAGTACCTCTGCTTTCTGTGACTGCTATCGCACCAAATCAATTAACATCTTAATCACAGAATCAATAACTTAGCTACAGAACAAATGGGACCACAGCATGTTTACTTCTCCTCAGAAACCGAGATTATAATAATTAAAGTATTTCCTAATTAACAAAACACTGATTTTGGAATGGAAGCGTGTTAGCCTTTTTATTAGAAGTGGATACGGTATAAATGTAACCACTTATGTAATGGAAATGACACAAACCTGAACAAATTCTGAACAATTTTTATCTTCAGTTTATGGTATTTTGGAACATCTGGGAAGATATTCCTTAACTGCTCTCCTAGTGTATTTGTCATACGCTTGCTGAGCTGCAATTGCTCCATTGTGAAGCAAAACTGCCTGAGCCTGGCAGGAGCCACAGAACCTGACTGCATCAAAAGCAGTGCTTCAGGTACCACTGAGATCATTTTATTAACTGCTTCTTCAGAACGCAGCTGATATGTAGCCAGGGTGAGTGAACCGAGATTATTTCTGGACTGACTTCAGTGATCTTCCTGTATACTGACAGCTGGGCTGATGCATAGGAAGCTGAGCAATCAGCCAATTCTGACCAAAATGAAAGCCATACTTACACAGCACAGCTGGAGCACACGTCTCTGACATGCTGGAGTTGGAAGCTTCCTCAGGTCTGGAAGGCCACAGGTTGGCCTTTCTGTTCAGATCTTGATTGAATAGTCTTGAAAAATCACGGGATTTTGAAGAGAACACATCAATTAGATTCTTTGCTAATATAAAAACTAGCATTCATCAATTGTTACTTACATTTCCTTGACTTTTTTCCCTGTAAAAGTTCAGGTATACTGACTATTTGCAATCTTTCACCTTTTTTCCTGATTCATGAATCCAGAGTAAGCTTCCACTTTAACCTCAAATAAGGCAATATTTATATCATACTTTTTTTTAGTTAATGACAGTTTGGGTCAGTTAATTAACTGCATATATAACTTTTTTCATTGATTCAATTTTAAAATACACTTTCTTGCCTTTGAACTAGAGGGTATTTTTTCCACTCTCATTTAGTTTCTTCCACTGTTACACTTAAACTCTCTTAATTTGCAACGTCACTCTCATAAATAGAAAACACTTTTTCATGGAAAATCAGCTTTTATATACATAGGTGCTTAGTGACTTCATTTTATATCGCTTGACTAATTTTTTTGAACATCAATTTTTCAATGATGTAAACATTTTCAGACTTACACCCTAGCGGTACTTTTAATGTCATCCTGGCATGACAAATTCGAAGTAATTGAATTGGTTGCAACCGACAGTGTGATAACACATTTGCCATGATGTGTCAGCACTATCTTATCTGCCCAAGAGAGATCCTGAGCTCCTTAATATTGATACAATTGCTTTCCACGTACAATTCACTGAACATTTATAAATACTAATTCCATCCTTCCTTTGTTAAGGGCACAAACCTGCTTGTTTAATATATATAAAGGCGTAAAAAAACCTTGTCTTGATGTGATCATAATGCTTACAGAATCATAGGGTGGTTTGGGTTGGAAGGGGCCTTAAAGAATGTTGATTTCTTTAGTCATTTTGAAACATCAGAGAAACATTTTGCCTCTAGCATTTGCCACTTGTTCTGTAGAAGTTCTATTCTGTCAAGTACTTGCCCCTTCTTGACCTCCTCCCTGTCCCCAGGTCTTTATCCATTATCTTCATTAGGATCACTTTGGTTTCTGACAGCACTGGCAAGACATATGCCACTTCTCTTTGAGGTCTCCTAAGAGTATCAAGCATACTGTGATGATGCACAGCAAAACTGGAAAGTTTTTAGTGAGCTTCTATTCTTTTTTCACCTGAGAAACTAAGGCCATGGAGGAACTTCAGCTGTGTATTAGTCAGAAGTCTTTCAGAAAGCAGGTGGAAACAACTTCAGAACAGGTCACTGAAAATCACCAGATTAGGAGAAACAGCAGAAAGTGACTTTTTCTCCCCCTCCGCCCACCAAGATATGTGCAATGAAAAGAATTGTTGTAAGAATAAGTGTTCCAGAAACGTAAGGAACACTGGATACCTGGCTTTTCATTCCTTCTGCAGTGAAGATGGAGTAAGTCCAAAGCTACAACCAGCTGACGTGGATTCAGTTCCCCTGGGGTGTGCAGTTTCTACCTCTTATCCTTGCCAATTCCTGTTGGGATGGCAGAGATGAACAAATGTAAGGGAAAGAACAAAGCTCTCCCCGGACAGATGAAAAGCTCTGATGATTATAGACAGTCATCTCCACCATAATGGGATGCTCCTGAATGACAGAGAAGGGAACAGTTTATATCCTTCCTCTCTATGCTGAGAAACAATTACAAATTTAGCTTTTATCCTCAGTATGTAAGTACCCAATTCTGCCACACCTGTTCTCTGTTACACTACTCTTCCCCTTCTTGCTAGCACAGGCCCCAGAGTGAAGTATCCAGTGCCTTTCAGTGACAAACGCTTTCTAACATGGGCTGGATGTGATGATCTCAAAGGTCTTTTCCAGCTTAAATGACTCTATGATGCTATTCTATGAATTTTTCCCAAGGACTTAACTGTGTGTAGAAATAACACCTTTCAGTATGATGCAGAAAGTCTGAGCAACAGAATAGTCTTTGCTGAAATGACCCCCTTAAGTACCTTGCCAATAGTCCAGGTAGTATGCTAACAACAAACTAGGTATTAAGATATAGATGTAAACATATACTTAGAAACAGCCCCAATACAAGCACTGAGTAATAGGTACCACAGAAAAAAACCATGCACCTTATATCTAAACATTGTAACATTAAGCCTTGTTACGGCTGAGGATGGATAATGCTCACAAACATTTTGAAAAGCAGTACAAGTAGTCCTCATTATCCCTGGGTTTGACATCACTTTCTAATAGTGGCATGAGCCTTATTAAGCCGAACTCTACATTTTCTGAGACATTCACCACTAAAAACAGCATGAGGGGAACTGTAATCCCTGAAAGTCTAAACAGCGTGCATAGAGTTAACAGGAAAGACATCAGAGAAAGCTTTAGCACGAAGGGAGCTGACTTTCTCCCTTCCACATGGACAACAATGTCATCAGTTAAATGTAAGGTCATTCTGATTTACCTGCTCTGATGAAAGTAAGACATCCCAAGAAAAAGCCCTTTATTTTAGGCAAGAAGAAGAAGAAGAAGACTGACTCAGGAGCGGATACCATTTTGGAGTACTCCTGGCTGATGTACACTCCAGCATCCCCATGGACTGATAGCTCCTGACCACACCTGAAACCCAGGGAGGAATTTCAGAGTCCTGGCCAGGCAGCAGGTAGCCGTGTTAAGGTCTTTAGCCTTTCTGCAGGCTTTTTACAAAAACCTGCAGGACCACTTTAAATTGCCACAGGCAACACTTCACCACTGCCTGACAATGCAGTGGCAGTGAGTTACAAAGGCCAGAATGATGGGAAGGGGATGTAAAAGGTATTCCTATATAGTTCTGGCATTTGTCACTTTCATTTCACTGAGCATCCCACAGTCTTCTTAAGAGAGTAAGAAAGGGCCTGGGCTCTCTTCATTGCTCCACTTTCTGGGGTTTTTTTATACTATGGACACATCTCCTTGGCACATTACATTTCAGTAACGAAAACTTTACAAATTGTTTCAAGCTTTCTTCATAAGAAAAATCCTTCTATGATGCAGATAATGTGCTTAGTACTTGAATCTTTATATAAGACAGGATGACCTTAATATATAGATTTTCTCTCACTTTTACTTATGATAGTGCTACAGGAGTTAACACTTATTCAAGATCTAAGCACTATCTTTCTGTAATAAAAACAAGAGTATAAATAAAAATAAAACTAACTGTCATCTCTCACCTTTAAACCAAGCAAAATATAGTCAATACCAAGCTCGTATACACATATTTCCTGAAATACTGAAATTCCTGAAGCACAGAAGTAAAGATAATGCATACATATATATAACAGTAATACTGCAACCTCAGCATTATTCTATATATTTCCCCTAATATAACCTGCTTCTTTGCTTCTTTGACCACCATGGCACATTGAGCAGATGTTCTTATTGAGCTTTCCCCTGCGAGGTGCAGGTCTTTCTCCAGAGTGATTACAGCTAATTTATAACCCATCAAGGTATATGAAAAATTCAGCTGGTTCCTCCAGTGATAACAGAGTTTCCAGAAGCAATGCCTTTGGAATTGATTTGAGAACAGAACTGAGATTATCTGGTATTTCAGCGCCACGTTGCCAGCAGCTGTTTAATATTTTCGTGTATGCCATTTGCCCTCACCAGAGCAGCAGGCTTATACTCCGCTGGTCTAATTACACAGACTTATATTTTCCTTTTTTAATTTCTCAAGGTCAGTCATTCTCCCATAGGATCTATTCAACCTGTTACTAAACTGATGTCACTTCAGTACCCATGTACAGAAAGAAACTAAAACTGAGCCATTTAAAGTGCTGACCGTCCTGTAACTAATTTTTAAGTAATTTTGAGGAAAGAATACAAAGTGTTTAGTATCTAGTAACTCACAGATATATTGAAGTCCATCTATCAGGAAAAATATTGGAAACTACAGCATAAGCCATGTGGTGTCACACAAGCTAGATTCATGAAGGAAAATAGATGCACTAATGAAAGACATAGTCACCTCCATGAAAACAGATGGCCCTCTGGAGGCGTTTCATTATCAAAAGCGATTATGATTATTAGTTTTGTATTAAATAATGAGCATGTTCCTTGAGTCAGTATATGGAGGAAGAACTCCCAGGAATGTTTTCAGGAGGGCTGATGAGCATGCGCAACACCAAATCCAGAGTTTAGAACATGGGAGGTGACAGGTAGATAGTGATGGGCATTCCCAGGACAGCTCAGCAGATTAAGATGCTGATAGATTTAGCATATCTTGGGTAGCGGGGAAAGAGGTTGAGATTGGTGCTCAGAGAAAGCTGAACTAGCATATAATGGCCTGTTAAAAAATATGGCCTCAATTCACAGAGATTTCACAATCCACCTCCACTCAAAAGTTCAGTGGCTGGTGTTTTCATCTAAGCTGCAGATTAAAACAATTCAGTTTCCTTCTGTGCCTGTGAGAGACAAACCATGGTGCCGTAAGCAGAGCTCTGCCCTTCTTGCCGTATCTATTCCATGCTGCATAAATAATTAAACATCCATGGGGACAAACACCAGCACTCAGATGTTTCTCCCAAATACTAGGTGATTCAGACAGGTTTTCTCTCTCTCAACAACAACCAATACAACTCAAAAATGGAGACAAATTTGCACCTGGCTGAATGTTTGTGTGCATGAGTGCTCCTGGTTTTATCAATGCACTGTGATTTTTCTGATGCTGTAATGCTTCTTTTTTCCATAAAAAACAGTCAGTGAGAACAGACAGATGACTCTGTCAGCAGCGGTGAGAGCACTTGTCTGAGATGTGTGAAAGCTTAATTATTTATTCAAAGCAGCAGAGTTTCAATGAGAGACCTGACAAGACTCTTCTCCTGCCTCTTCCCCCTCTTTCCAAAGTACCCTACAAATGTTCATTAGAGAAATGCAGGTTCAGGTCCTTCAGGAAATAAGAGAAACCCATTTGAGCAGTTGCTCTAACCCGGCAGCACTTGGGTTATAAGTGACATCTCCATCTGTTGACTTTACCCTGCATTTAATTTATTTTCTTGGTTTTTTAAGTAATGTTTGCACTGAATAAAATTATTTTGGGAGGGTGGAGCTGTTTTCTCTAGGAAAAATGTGACAAATTAAGGTTTCATTCACCATTACTTATTTTTCACTCAGATATAGCCATCGCAGAAGTAAAATTTAACCCTGTCACTGCTCATTCCTCTTCCACTCTCTGCATTTAAACTAGCAAAAGCAGCTTCAGATTTATTAGTTGAAATTAAAATCTGCTAACAATTCTGCTATAAAATTTACAATCAATTTTTAACAGATGCAGGGTAGCCAAGCAAGGGATTTTTTAAACTTCATTTTATCTACATGAAGCAGGTGAACAACACAGGGCAATTGGTGAGTGTTATGAGTTCAGGGGACAAGGTAAGAGGAAAAAAGTGGACCTAGTGTGAAAAGCATTCCGAGTAACTGCAAAGCAGCATTCCAGGAACTGCAAGAAAGGTCATGGATAATGCCTGTGAAACGCCTCAATGTATTCAAACATTGCATACCATTTTTAACCTGCAACGTACAAGAAGTGCTCCTTCTGTTCCACTTGGACACAAAATGTTAGTAAAGTGGCAGTGAGTATGTGTGTGTGCGTGTGTGTGCGTGTGCATGCGTGCATGTGTGTGTGTGTGTGTGTGTGTGTGTTCAGTAATTCCAGTAACACTCAGCCTAAAAAAAACTTGATTTATTTCTGTAAAACTTCAGCATTGTATCAAAACAGGACTCTATTTCTTTGCAGGAAAAGCAGCACAGAGAGAAATGACCCAGTAAAGTGACTAGGAAAGATTAAGACTGGTGATCCAGAAAGACCCACGTATATTTGAAGTGAACATATGTCCTAAGAGGGAGTACCTACTTAAGGGAACAAAAGAGAGAAAAGAAGACTGAAAGAAAATCATTCTGATTGATTGATACTGAAATGCATCAGGCTGCTCACTAGTATTTCTCAGCTGTCCTTCAGGGTGAACTTAAGTCAGTATCCAAACTGGTGTCCTAGTTTGAGTTTAGTGGCTGGCCCAGCCCTAACCCTTGACACTCTGAAAAGCCACGAACATCACTGTCTAAAGTTTGCTACTTAATGCAAAGCAGGAGTTTGACTGCAACTTGGAATTTCTCAGGACCATTTAAGCACTGGTACTACACACTTGTTAGAGAAATTATCCATCTTGTTCAACCTTACTTCATCTTGAACATGGTCTGCTCGTGCCATTGACAGATGTGCAATGTTGCGCTATCCACACTGTCTCAGAGCGCACTCGTTCAAAGCTGGAAGAAGTCTGAAGAAGTCAGAGTTCCCTCCAAAGTACCTCCACAACTTAAAGACTGTTTAGATAGCTTCTTGCTAGTTAACAATGACTAGCTCAACTAATGACAACTACTTAGAAGGACTAGTTCAATGAAGTTCCCACCATACTGCACTGCGCTGCACCTTCATATCCATCGATGATCACAAGTTCAGACAGCAGTATTTAATTTTACTCTGCAAATGCAGACCTTCAGCTTTCAGTAAGAGATTTTAATTTGCTTCATGCTTCCTCTCAAATTTTTCATAATGCATCATTTCATAAGAATTAACTCCACTGATGTCCATCAACAGATAGTCACGAGAGTGAAAAGCAACAGGCAATTCTGCTTAACAGTATGTATATCTCACCATTCACTATGAAAAGCTATCTTCACGTGAAGTTTACCTGCTGAAAAAATACTACCTGTCACGAAATATGTATTGGCTGTCAGCTGTAGCATCTAGCCCTTTTTAGATCTTTAAAGTCAAGTAACTCTTAATGTCTTACCTATAGTCCATAAATTTCTCATAGCACATGGTCAAGATGAGCTAATTTCAGTACGACAAATGTTCTCCAACACGCAGATAAATTAGATATCATGGTTTTTTAACTTACTTGACTCATGTGATCATTATTCTCTTAAGTGCATTTAAGACCACACAGTGGAAACTCTTAAACTGAGATTGTCTTATTCTATGAAACTACTAGGTTTCTTTGCCTGCGAAATAAGTTCTTTTGGCATCAATACACTTTTCAGAATGCAAACCTATGTATCCAGTATGAGATGTCTCCAGCAGAGACCACCAAAAAATGCCAGTTTAATCTTAGCCATATGGTACCAATGGTTTTTTTTTGGTCTTCAAAGCCTGGCACCAAAATTGCAACATTTTTATAAATGCAGGTTGCATAATATTTAGCAGATATTTAAAAATAACAACAGCAGTTTGCCCGTCACCTTAAAAAAACTCCACTACATGAACAGGGGACACTTTATTCAGGATTAGATGGTAAAGGCAAGATCCAAATTAACACTGCAGATACAAAAATAAAATACAGGTTAAATGTAGGCAGCCAAATTCAAAACCAAATGTCCCAGATGTCCAGCTCTGCCTTCTCATACTACCATGCTGAAGCCAGTACCCTCATTCTGACTTTCTGTTGCCTAATTTAAGTAGCCTGAAGTATCCCTCTCTGAATCACCCCACAGAACATGTAATTACATCTATTTAGGGTGCATGTCACAAGCTGTGTGTTCTCAGGTTTCTATCTGTCAGCAGAAAGAGCAACCTAGCACCTTACTGCAAATCAGCACCAAATTAGGAGTAGACAGGTGTACTTTCTAGTATATTCTATGTTATACTTTTCTAATTTTACTGGAAAAGAACTTAAGGAGCTTCAGAAGTATGAATTTATTTCTAATGAAGAAGCCACTTAGTTTACCATTAACTTAATTAACCATTTAGTTACCTAAATCTGCAAAACATACAGAAATTTTAGAACATGCGCACAAAGTTGCTGATTTTTTCACTGCTTAGGATCTGACCTGCCTATAAATTTCAATAATCTTGCTGTACCCAATACCTCATAAACACCTCTTTGTTGAACAATATAATTTTCCTACTCTCTAAAATGGAAATTAATAAACAACTTGCCTGGTAACCAAGGAATTTTTTTTCATTGAGGCTCTTTTCCTTGTAGTTCTTTAATACTGGAAAGTTGCCACTGAGAGCAGATAGGTATTCTGCCTAAGAAGGGCAAGAGAAATTACTTTTATTTTATTGTTATATTAAAGGAACATGGAGAATCCAAAATTCAATATCCAGAAAACTATTTCTTTCAAACTGAGTTTCTGTCAATTGCACAGATACCTTAATCTGCATGGCTCAAAAGTCTGCTGATAGGAAGAAAATAACATAATTTAAATGGCATTCACAAAATATAAAAATAAGATAATGTTGCACTCATTGTTCATTCTTGTTCTAAGAGTTTACTGTGACTGTGAAATTTTCTCACTGCTGGAATGAAGGGTAATTCCTTTCACAATTTACTTCAGTAATGCCCTGCTGTTGCAAAGGCTCCCACAGAAAATGTTCAGAGGAGAGAAAAACACATCATTTCACCTCTATTAGTGTTATCCAGTAAAACCAGGCTCAAAGAATTGGACAGAAAGACAATATTAGCTTCATCTGAAAATTAGTATTTGACAAAGGAAAGGACTAAAGAAGTTTCTTTTATGGACTATGGCATGTTTGAAAGAATTCTTCCTTGGTGAGGACAGAAATACTGACAGAGTTTTAAAAAGACGTGCACACATGTATACATTATACAGAGCAATTATTTTTAAAAGTACAAATGAAACAAAAATTAAAAATTCCTTTTTAGGTATTTCAGGAGTGCCAAATATTTGTGAAACCTCAAAAAACATTACTGTGATTATTCACTGCACTTTTTGACATAAAATAGTATAAAACCAACTTATATATATATACATATATATATATCTCTAAGCAGTTATTATAGCTTATCCTAGCTGGTCAGTTAAGCCAGTTATTTGCCTACCGCTTGTGGTGAATGGTTTAGTGGTTGAGCTTGAAAAGAGCAAAGGCTCTGAAGATAGGAAACCCGTTCCAAATACCCCGATCCTCTTTATAGATGAGAGTAAGGGTCCCTGTGACCGTGTTTTGCAGATTTATATCCCAAATTGCTATTTTAGTTTAAATCCTCTACAAATTATAGAAACTCTCTATTCATTCTGTCTTTTGGCAAGCAAGACTTCATCAGATTTTTTAACTTTACCATTTTTTATGTCTTTACTTCTGCTTCCCTTCTTATAGCTCCTCTGCCAAAAGCAGCAGAGTACCTTTTAAATCAGATATATTCTCATGTCACTAAGGATATATTCATATTCATTGCAAAAGTATGGGGAAAGCAGAGCTGAACTGAAAGACTGTTACTATGTAGGGCTCGACTTTTAGTAATGTGTCATAGCTGACAACTATAAAACTTCAGCATTCCAAAACCATTTGGCTTTACTCATATGAATGGTTTCATAGATTATTACTCAGAATTTATGCAGGTGAAGTTAATGTCAATCTTGGTGAATAAGATTTTTCTCCCATTTAGATTGTTTTTCTTAAATAGCCATCCTCATTTAAAAAGGAAAAGATCTTTGAATCTGTTCTCTTTAAGACTCTGCTTCTAACTACATTCAGAAGACATATTTCCATATGAAAAGCTAAATCAACATTTTCTTATTATATTGATTTTCCACTTAGAGTAACTGCAAAGATTTTCGGACCTCCTAAAAAGAAAAAAGTCAACGTTAAAAGAGCAAAGTCAACCTACTTATATAACCTGATGAATATTTTCCACACCAAATCATTCAACAAATGAAAAAAAAGAGGAGTTTATAACATTTTAAATCAGGCTGAGAATACTCTCCAGTGTAGAGATGCTGCAATTCTAAATATTTAAAACTATTAAGTTCTTGGCCACCATCTTACGTCCTCGTATGTGTAATACAGTTACACTGACAGAGACTCCACCCAGATAGGAATCAAAAGACAGTATTGTAAATGATTCACTGGATCTCGTCACAAGTTAGACGAGGTTATTGTCCCTTGCAGCAATCTCACCAAGTATGACAAACGGCAAACGAGAATAACTGCATCCAGCTCTTCCTCCTGCATTTGCAGGTACAGCTACACTGACAAAGCCCTGCACACAAGGACTAGTAAAATTTTCTGTGGGGACATACACATACTGACATATTGAGTATTAATTCTAGCACTTGCAAAAAATACTATGAAAGCCATACATACAGGTAAAAATATTGCTATCAAAAAGGAGTATTCTATTACAACAACACAGCAGGCCAGAAAACTTCCCACAGAAAACAATTTAATAGGCTCAAAAGACAAAGTGAGTAATTTCTTTGTAGAGAATCATGCAATCCATAACTTTCCAATAGCACCACAAATAACTTTCACAGAGTGCTGTGCATGACAGCTGATACTGAATTGCCCGAAAAGCTCAGGTCATTGTTATACTATCACCCCAGAACTTTTGCCTATACAAACTGCCCCAAGATAATTCTTTAAAACAGAGAAACAAATGGCTGTCACGTTCTTCTCCTTCACCAGCTCATAACTATCCATCACACTGTTTGAAGAAAATATTCTTTGATAGCCAGGACACAAGACAATAATCAGAAGTAGAGCCTTTTAAACAGTGCACATGGTAAAACCTCTCAGATAGCCTTATGTCTCATAAAATACTTTTCAAATATTAACATCCTTCATTTGAAGCATGTCCCATAAGAAACCACAAAGCAGTACTTAAAGAAATAAGGAAGTGGTATCAGAGCTTCTCATGGCTATTAAAAGATATGCTAGCTATTATTGAAGCCAGGGAGCTACGATCAAGATGATTCTTACTAAAATAAACTAATGAGATTTGACAGAATATGAATTTAAGCCTAAATACCAACGATGTCACGCTGTCAGCAAATGAAATACATTAACTGAAAACTGTTGCATTTTATTTAAGGCTCTATCGCACAAAAGGAGAAAAGAGGTCATTCCGGACCTTCAGGGAATCTGTTCTTACAGAAATTTTAATTTTGTTCACAACCCCTGGGAAGAAAAAATAATGAAATGCCTTGCTCAGAGATGTAAGAGGTGTACCAGTCACACACTGACAGCACTACAGTTCATACTACCTCTTCTACCTACACAAAATATTCAGCCAAAATAGCAATAATAATTGGGACTAGATGTATGGTTCTTTACTCATACTAGAAATCTCACTTCAAGGGAACTGCTGATCTGAGCGAGTGTTAATAATTTCCCAGAATAAGTGATATAGCATGTCTGTCTCTTGTTTCACTCATAAGCAGAAGGAACAGGTTGTGTATGTTTTCAGTGTCATAGCTCCTTATGTAGCACGGTGTCCCGGTTTGAGCTGAAACTTCCTGGTT
>NW_010395717.1:45609-51175 GCF_000710305.1 Buceros rhinoceros silvestris | reverse complement strand
CGTATTCAGCCGGCTGTCAACCAGCATCCTCAGGTCCATTTCCACTGGGCAGTTTCCAGCCACTCCTCCCCAAGCCTGTAACATTGCAAGGGGTTTTTTTGTGGCTCGAGCGCAGGACCCAGCACTTGGCCTTGTTGAACTTCATACTGTTGGGCTCAGCCAACTGTTTGCATAAAAGATCATGCAGCAACAAAGATTTGGGCAAGAGGATAACGACAGACAACATAGACCCAAACATGGAGTTGTTTAGGGTATGGATGGGTCAAACGCATCCATTCCTCTGGTTGAAGTCCAGCACCAAGTGTATCTCATAACAGTTTGTCCTTGCTCAGCACTGGACAATAAATAGTGCATGGCTGTTGTGGATGGTCTCTCCTAGTTGCTGTATGCAGCACAGATGAGATAAACAGGACAGCCTGAGCTTGACATGGGCATGAGGTACTTCAGCACACTTAGCTGACTTTCCAAGCTACCCTTTAGGTCATCACACACAGCCGAGGTGGCCTATCTAAATGAGCTCAGGAAACCCTCAGCAGCAATAAATACACTATTTTTCTTGACACTGCTTCTTTTATCTCTAGTATATATGATGGATGAATTTCATATATTTTCGATATGATTATGGTACAATGCCTAAATATAGGCAGATAACAAGTTTCTTCTGAGAAGAATACGTCATTCCTCTACTCTGACTCAGGGATTTTTTAGGGAAAGCAGAGCAGTCCTATTTGGAGGCAGAATGGAGAGATTACTCTTCAGGGTGTCTTGACACTTGTCAGCAATTTGTGTTGATTTATTTTGTTTGATAACTCCCGAATCCCTTAGATAACTAAGCACCCAATGTGTAACATACATTGCAGGATTACATTACAGGATGCACTGAATTACAGGACGACAGTGTTTATTCTTAGGGCTTACTTTGCACACCTTTTCCAAATTAAGGCATAGTAATTCCAGCACAAAATGTTTCACCCTTTTTGCAGCTGTAGCAAAATGTTATCAAATAAAGAGTACCAAGTACTGACTATGAAAGGCTTCAAACATCTCTAAGTGCCCCAAAGAACAATTACTCTATTTATTATATAGACTAGTTTGAGACTTTACATAAAGCCTGGTCCCGCAGAGTAACCAAACAAAATCACATCCAGGAGCACAGAAAAACTGGGAGCGGAAGGTCTACCTAAATCCAGTGCTGCCCACCTGAAAAGAAAAAAAAAAAGCACCGTTGTTTTGTCATACTAAATCCAAGGAAGTTTTGAGAGCTGATGATATATTTCCCTTTGATTTGACATTATCTGCCAGGACTGTCAGGTCATCTCTCCTCCCTTAAGCATTTCTTATTTGCTGGCTCCTATGGTTTCTTCACCAAGTTTCTGCGTAGTATGAATTTCTTCTTTGTTGTTGTTTTTTCGCAATTGTGTGTTAACCTTGGCGGGCACGTAAGCCCCACACAGACATAGTGCTCACTCACTCCTCCCAGTGAGGTGGGGGACAGAACTGGAAGGGTGAAAGTGAGAAAACTTGTAGGCTGAGGTAAAGGCAGCTTAATAGGTAAAGAAAAAGCTGAATGCACAAGCAAAGCAAAGCAAAGAACTCATTCACCGCTTCCCACCAGCAGGCAGGTGTTCAGTCATTTCCAGGAAAGCAGGGCTTCGTCACATGTAGCAGTTTCCTGGGAAGACAAACTCCCCCCTTCCTGCTTCCTCTCCCAACTTATGTTTCTGAGCACAAGATCATATGGTATGGACTATCCTTGGGTCAGCTGGGGTCAGCTGTCCCAGTAGTGTCACCTCCCAACTTCCCGTGCACACCCAGCTGCTCCCTGGTGGGGTGGTGTGAGGAGCAGGAGAGGCCTTGACTCTGTGTCAGCACTGCTCAGCCATAACAAAAACACCCCTGGGTGATCAACACTATTTTAATCATAAATCTAAACCGCTGCACCATACAAGCTACTATGAAGAAAATCATCTCTACCTCAAGCAAAACCATTCCATTCAATCAATTTTCTCTATATATTATTGTGCAGGAAGCCTAGATGGCTAAATGACAGCAGAAGACAACGGTGTGGGAGAAACCCCGAAATTAGCTGGTACAGTAATGATGTAAGACAAGAGCCCAGTACCCTGAAACTCGAGCCCAGATGTCTAATGAAATAATGTGAAGGCACAGGAGAATGATTTAAAGCAACTTGCTTTAAGTACCTGGTTATCTTATGACCTTCTAGGTACTATGTGGATATTCTTCAGGTATGCCTACAGACAAGAAAAGATGTGGAAATTGCCTGAACTTTTCTGTAAGTCCTACATTACTCTGCAGTTCTCAAAATGCTTTTGAATCTGCTATGCTATTACCATTAAAAATAAAGATTATCACAAAAACAAAGCGTTTGTGTCTGACCATAAAGACAAGTTCAAGAGTAAAACCCTGCAGTTCCTGAGAAGAAAACAAATATGCTTTGTATAAACAGAGGAGAACTTAGGTATACGTGTCTTGTAAAAGTGATGGTATGTACAGGTACAGACTTTGTAATGGAGTGCAGCAATTAGGAGTCTGCAAAGACAATAATGGAAAACTGTTTGGTAAATTGGTAATCTATCCCATGGCTGACCTTTGGCAATGTCACTCTGAACGACAAGTCCATTACGAGGAGGCACGTGGTGCCTTTTTCCCATTAGTGTAGGAAATAAATGTATATCCCTTTGTTCTCCTGGACCCCATCTTTTTAGTACGTTATCATACACAGTCAGCACTACAGCAGGTACAGTTACGTTTCTCCTTATTTCAGTTTTCTTAGATTCCTTTGCTTTTTATTATGAGCCTATACTGAATGTTCTAGTTTGCGTGACTTTTGTACAGAGCTCAGTGAGGTGCCCCACAGACAAATTCCTGGAATTGTACGCTACTCCAGAAGAAGATTGTGTCTAAAGATGAAATCGATGTGGTTAAGAGGTAGACCAAATATTAGGAGGGGACCCAAAGGAAAGCATCTATGTGAGGAATATCTCAGAAGGATGAGATCTTTTCTGTATTTTGATCTTTTCTCTATTTTAGACCCAGGATAAGATCTTCCTGTAAAATCTCATTTTGTAATGGGCTACACACATTAGTTTTAGTATCAGATTGCACATGATATTAAAAACAGAGCTTTTATTTGTCACAGAGCTGGAAAACCTTCTAAAGCATCTTGTAAGTCTCTCATGAAATAAAACTAGGGAAAGTCTTGATGATATTTTTTCCTGTCACAGAGTGGCCCCACAGGACTGCTGGTAGACACTGTATTTTTACTGGGATAAAAAGAGAGGGTTTTAAGATTTAAGTTGGCAGATTATTCCACACTCAAAGAATTATATGGAATTATATAGGGAAGGAGCTGCTGGAGTAGTGAACAAAGAGAAGGACAGATCCAGGAAAATACTCCTTCCTTCTTCTAAAGAAAATCCAGACATACAGGAGATTAAAATATGAGGACAAATTCACATCTAGAGGAAGTATTCCTTA
Source organism: Buceros rhinoceros silvestris (assembly GCF_000710305.1). NCBI lineage: Eukaryota > Metazoa > Chordata > Aves > Bucerotiformes > Bucerotidae > Buceros > Buceros rhinoceros. The sequence continues at coordinate 47,677 of NW_010395717.1, read as the reverse complement.
GCACAGATCATCAAAAGGGGTGTCAGAACCATCACCAACAACACTGACATGACTGTCATCAATTAGAGGGTTGATTTAATTAGCTATTAGCAATGTCCTCCGACCCGTCAATAGGAGAGCTAGTCTCACATAGGCAGACACTTAAATATGAAAATTTTCTTACGTTAGCATTCAATCATATGCCTGGATCGTTGGATTTAAGTCTTTGAAAAGCGTTGGTGAGGTAATGTTGTAGAAAAGATCTTCCCAAGAAAATACAGAGTTCCTGACTCTATTGCTTTGCCCTCTTGCTTTTAATAGTGAAGAATTGTGGTATAGTTAGAAAATGCCCTCACTTTGCAGCATTCATATACATCCAGGTTTAAATAAATCACCAATTTTGTCTTTGGAGGAGGTAGTTCTGACACTAGACCATTTGGTTTGTATTAGTTGATCTGCCAACAACAGAAGCACCATTGTAGCTGCAATTGTGCTTTTCTAAGGGAGTGCTCCCTCAGGCTCTCCTAGCACCCAGTTCACCAACTACTGACATGGAAGGCTCTTTTAAAAACACAAAAAACCCACTTCCAGTGATGATTATTTTACCTGAGCAGTGTTCAAGGCTTCAAATGAAATACTCATGAAGGAAAAATGTTGAACAAAGCCATAAACGGCAACTCCTGTTCGCAGTGTTGAAGAGAGGGAAATACATCGTTACCGTATGTAAAAACCATTTCAAAATATCTCATCTTTGCCCTTCACAGAGAATAGGAGAAGAACATCTAGGCTTGTTGTGAAATGGTGGTGGCTAAAGAGCACAATCAAATAACCTGGACTGACCACATGCCTTCTTTCAGCATGGATTCCATCAGACCATGAGTCTGATGAAACTGTTAGGCTCCAAGACCAGCTAGGATCACCATCTGCAGGCCAGTGAGCCACTCCTTCCACCAGCCCCTCCCTGGCGAGATGAGTGTTTGTTAAAGGTCAGTTGCTTTAGAGTTGTGATTGACACCAGATACATGCTTGCAGGCTGTCCAGAGCCACTGCCTGCTCTTGACACAACGCCATTACGGTGACCTTTAGCACACTGACATTTGTGATCCGTTCCTGATTATTTCCTATGTGGAATATCCTGTGGTCTTACCAACGGGAGCTGGTGAGGCCCCTCCCAAACATTGAGACATAGAAGGAATAAGCATGCCAGGGTTCTAAAGCATCTCAGCTACATCCCCAGTGTATCAGGTTAGAGTGAGCCAGTTTCTGTTGCTTGAACAGTGCAGGGCACTGTCCCGGGAAACCAAACGATGCAACAGTACCCTGAGCCTGGCCGAAGAACTATCTCCTGCCCGAATCCATTAGATACTGTTTTGGTCTGTCATAAAGGATAATGTGTGGAAGCAGTATGTACATCTATGTGCAGAAGCAGTGTAGATGAAATTCTGAGGAAATTATGAGCAGCTGTGTCCTGCTTTGTCAAAAAAAAAAACAAACCACCAACAAAAAACCACTTAGAATCATAGCTCAGATTCTTTTGCTTGCATCTGCGTTGCACCTCCTTAAAATATATTCTTGACATTTATTATCTTTCAGTTCAAGTGCAAGAAAACTGATATCCCACTTAATCTTTCAATCTTTGAAATGTTTGTATTTCTCATATTTAGCTTAAGTTCTGCATTTGCTATGAAAGTCACCAGCGTGCTTATAGCAGGTTGCTTCAGAAACCTAGTCTGACCTCACATTTATAACCAGTTTAAATAGATATTTGAAGAGAAAACTTTAAGGCTATAATGCACACTTCTCAGTGATTTAGTGTGAAAATTGCTTCAGGAACTGGTTTTCTGTGATTTTTTTTCCTTTTCTGACTACAGCAGTGCTAGGAAATTCTTTCTCTAATGAGAGAGAAACAAAAGCCTTTAAGGAGGGCAAAGTGGCCCCACTGTGATTTATTAAGAATGGATTTTGCCTTAGTCTGGTTACAGCACGTCAGCTCAACTTCACCAAGTTGTACAGACCTTCCTTCCTTTCCATCTTCCCTCCCTTCCTCCCTCCTGCCCCTTTCTTTCTTCTACCCTTCCTCCTTTCCTCT
>NW_010395717.1:31789-45474 GCF_000710305.1 Buceros rhinoceros silvestris | reverse complement strand
CTTTCCCTCTCTCCCACCCTCCTTCCCTATTTCCTTCCTCTCTCCCTCCCTCATTCTCCCCTTCACTTCTTCCCTAATTCCTTCCCTCCTTCCTCTCTCCCTTCTTTTCTCCTCTCCCACCTTTCCTCTCCTTCCTCCCTCCTTCCTTCCTTCCTTCCTCCCATATGATTTGTATCACAAACACTCTGATAATCTAAACCCCCGTGTCTGTTCCTTGTTAATCCCCAAATGTCTGCATTAGTACTTAGTAAATTTTTGTGGTCACTAAATTCCAGTCTTATTTCTGCCAAAGAAGTGTTTCTGTTTTTTGGTTCCAACTCAGAGATCTTAAAAATGTACCACAACATCGCAGTATTATAAAGACTTATTCCTGCTATAAAGCAAAGTGTTAAAACAGCGAGCAACTTCCTCTAAAGTTAGGAGCTAAATAGTAGTTCTGTGTTTACCCACTTATTGTCCCAAAGTTCGGAAACAATCTTGATAAAAAACAACTTTCCTGACTTATTCAAAGGGACACTATTCTGAAAACTGTGTGACAGTGTAACGCAGCAACCTTTTTCTTCTTTGGTATGTACCGACCTACTCAACAGTACCGATACCTTGTCATTAGTCTGATCCCAGCCATGGTCAGTAAGCTGGAGCAGACCCTGGGGCGGAGGTGAACGTTACACGTGTGTGCTCTAATCTTGGTGAAGCCAGGGAAAGGCTGAATCATTAAAAATGCACAATTATCAATAAAATGTCTGAATTATCAATATACAATGTCTCCTGCGAAGCCTCCTAGGAACTTTATGACGTCCCAAACTCTCCAAATTACTTCCAAAGGCATTTCGATGTCCTTCAGCAGCTCAGGGCTTCACAACTTAACGGGTTTGTAAGGTGGCCCGTAAGGCAATCTGAATGGCACTATCAGGTATACCTTTAACCCCAGGGCATACAAGGCTAGTGGTCATACCGGGGATCAGAAAAACACCTAGACAAATGTTTAGCTTTATGCTATTTGCTAAGTGGTAGTAAATAAATTTTTTTTTCGCTCTTTTTTTATTCCCTGTAAATATGAAACTCATCTCTTCAGTACGACAGTAAATAATGTGGTATGTGTGTGTATATATATATATCTCATATGCAAATTCGTACTGAATTCCAGAATGCTGGTGGAGGACAAAATTAGGCACTAGACCAGATGGGAGAAGAGGAGTTACAGGAGACATTAAAGATAGACTTGCAATTTTATTTCATTTTAAATCTTCATTTTCTGGAGGGATGAGGATTCAAATAAAGAAGACTATTAACGCCTGAATAATAAGGGACAATGATCAATTGTGACTTGAGACGTTCAGATTGAACATTAGGAAAAATATCCCTACCACAAGGCTGGTGCAGCACAGAAACAGGTAGGCAGAGGAATTTTGTAGCTCTGTGTTTAAGATTTTCAAGGCTCTGGCAGACACAGTTGTAGCAGACATGATCTGATGTTGGGTCCTTCGCAACCAATTCTTCTATGAGCCGATGGATTAATCTCACTAGAAATCCTCTAACCTCAAATCTTTAGTTCATTTTTTTTAAATCACTTGCTTTTCTTATATCTTCAAATCCAAGCTGACTTGTAAAATTCTCCCATAGATAATGCCACCGGTGATCAGAATCACTGGTATTTATTTGTGGGAAGAATTAGTTCAGTCTATGTCACCGCTAGGTGAAAACCTAGAGTTTATTTGTCACACACTGAACACTAAAAGGAAGAATGAAGGGTAAATGAATCGAATTTCCTCCCAGAAGGGTTTTTCTGGGCAAGCTAGTGAATTTTCTATTACTTATCAGAAGCATAACAGGAAAATCCAGAGAGCAGTTCACAACGTAAATGAGAATGGCTTTTATTTCCTGAAAGGCGTGACTATTTATTCTGATCCATAGAATTTGCCATAAAATGAATCAGATCTCATCTTTTCCTATTTAGAAAGTTTTCCAAATGGTGATAATCCGACACAGTGAGGAGACAGTAACTAATACCCTAATATCTGTTTGGATCTGTAGGAAGCCTCAAAGCACAGCTACAAGAGGTGTGAAGTGCCTCACTCCTCTCAGTCAAAGCTTTAGATGTTCTGTACTTCGGCAGCTGGAGAGTTTGAAAACTTCTGTTCCAAAATGCTACAGGTATCAGCACATCTGACAAAGAATCTGTAGCTTTTTCTATCTGGTTGCTGACATTTCGTTTGCTCCTCTGTCTCCTTGGGAATTCTAGGAAGTTACCACTTTCCCTCCAACTTTCCCTCCATCTCCCGCAGCAGTGGGGCGAGCATCAAGGCACAGCATGGTCTGGCCGAGTGGCTGCCAGTTCAGCCTGCCTATACCTCCAATATAGCTGATTAGTATGTGTGGCAGGTATTGGCGCCCTAGAAATGTTATTGATATTTTGTATTAAAATTCCTAGATCAACTTTGAAGTTCTCAGAGGAGTTTAAAAATCATTCATTCTGATACTATAGACTGGTTGAGCTTGCAGAAAACTGTAATATTTTCTTTCCCGGTTCTGTTTCTTTCTGAGGTACAGTCTCAGTTAATTCATTGTAACAAAAAGAGATCTTCAGGCAGCCAACGCGTTTGATTAATGAGTAGGAAGATGTTCTAAGGACAAAGTTTTCACGTGTGCAGAGGACCGGTGGTAAAGTGTGCTTCTGTTGGAGCAGCAGAGAGGAAAAATTAGCAGCAGATCTTACATACTTTGCAATTATATATCCAGCATAAATCAGTAGCAAGACCAGACCTTATTATATGGCCCATCTCAGAGACGCTTGTTTAAACCTTTGCTAGTTTTTTGTCTTGGATTGTAGACTTCTCAAGGCAGGCCCGAAATTCTTGCCAGATTTCACTGTGCACAACTGAGAGCTTAATTAAACCGCTGTCATTTCAGAAATAGCAATAATCTTATTCTGAAAATCAATAGTTAATGGCTCTAAATATTACCCTAATCTTCTATGGATCAAGTATGTGTTGGATTGGTTTACTCTCATTTAGAAAGCGTTCTACATTTACTAATTTATAAAGTGTTGTTTTAACTCGTTTGCTTCTATACAAGACATATATAAGGATGGTTTTGTTATTTTATTTATTATAAAAATCTGAAAAATATTACTGGGACTAAAGTTAGATATTGAAAACAAGAGAAAAAACAAGAGCAAATACAAAGCCCGATTAAACTATTGTTTCAGTATATTCGCGATTTTATTGATATCTAATAAACAAGCAAGACCCTTTGTTTGCAGCCGAGATCCTCAAGAGTGCTGAATGCGCTTCAGTAGGACTTTGTGGAAATTCATTAATAATAATAATAATAATTCATTCATTCCATTAGCCTGACTTGCAGTTTCTTTGCCTTGTTTACTTAAAAGCGTAGTGTGAGATGAAGTCCTTCAGCCGGCCAGAAAGGAAATCAGAGTAATCATTTGAGAAACGGTGCAAACATCAAATTCAGCAAACCGTAACTACACGTGCGAAACTGGGCTGTCAGTGTCTGCTCTGCACGTGTATTGCTGAGAAAACTCTCTGTAACTGTGTCGATTTTATTGCAAGGATTATCGCCTCACCAAAATAGGCCGGTTCACCAACATGAGAATACGGTTTCTTCTCTGAAGAGCTTCTACTACAGTTTTTCACTAAACACTCAATGGCTTTAAAAAAACGGGGCCTTGTTAGTTCTTGTTTTGAACTGAAGATCAGTCTTTGAAACTCTATACAAATTTTGTATAAAGAAATTTCTGAAGTGGATTGCTGCTGTGGAAAAACAGCTTTAATCCAAAAAATTTAACATGGACCCAAACGTGACAATCCAAACAATTTGCCAGTTCACACAGTCTGTCAATTAATATCCGCGATTGCTACTAGAGAAACAAACACAAAAATTGGCCCGTGATACTTCTTTTAGTCACAAAAAACCAGGCAAGATACTCCATATATTTAGTATTTTTATTTTCAGCGAAATATTTATCATTTTAATACAAGCAATTAGATTAAAAACACTCATTTTTATTCATTATCGTAAACTCAGAAGTTGCTTCAGTAATGTAAAAGATAGTTTGGGGTCAGCAGTTTCAAGGAGGGGAAGATCGCCTGTTCTGAAATCATTGCAATGTTGTTAAGAAGGCGGGGAAAGATACCTCGCCACAACAAGGGACAGCAATACTGTTTCAGAATTTTAGGATATAACTGCAACACAAAATGTAAAAAACTGAAGCAAATCCTGAAGCAGCACGTTCACGCAGCATGAGCAGTGACAGTGCTGTGCCTGTGTGTGACAGCAGCCATTGCTGTTCCCGAGACTTAGCCAGATTCCATTGAACTAGCTCAAATGTTAGTCTAGTGCCTCTTACTGCTTCATAATTTGAGTTTCACATGGACATGGTTTATGTGTGTATAAGCTAATGGATAAGGGTAGGTGTTCCACTTTTAAGTATTAGATTTGTTATTTCCAGCTTCTAGTGTGCCCATTATATCTGCTGACTTTTCATACCTCAAATTTTCTTCTATAGCTGTTCATCTGCCAGGTCAAATAGATTGTGCTAAAACCAGTCTGCACCACTCATCATCAACAAAAGGAGTATGCAAAGGTGATCAAGGAGTCATTTATGATTGGTAAAATAATCTGCCCCCTTTTGAATAAGGTCATTTTCCAGCATTTTTTTTTAATATGCAGGTCACCTGGGGAAACTGGAAGCCAAATTCCAATAGCAGTCAGGAAGAAATTTTTTACAAGGAGTGTGAAACACTGGAACATGTTGCCTGGAGAGGTGATAGATGCCCCAAGACTGAAAACACTCAAGGTCAGGTTGGACCGGGCTCTGAGCATCCTCATCTAGTGAGCGATGTCCCTGCTCACTGCAGGGGGGTTGGACAGGATGACCTTTAAAGTCCTTTCCAACCCAAACTATTCCATGATTCGATGATTCTCTGTCTTATTTACATTAGGCAACTCCAAGGAGAGGAAACGAATCACACCATTCTGACACTGTTCTGTGCATGGGTTCTTTGCAAGGTGTTTGAAAGCTAACTATTACAGAATGCAATTTTACAAGAGAAGGCACTTCAGTAAAAATATCTGCTAGTAATTTTTTTCTTTTATTTTTGTGGAGATCAAATACAGAAATCTGTAAAGGCCTGGCACTGCTAACTGAGTTCTGTTCTACCTCCTGCAATGTCAATATGTTGGTTTGAGCTCCAGCATCAAAATTCTCATTATTGTTTATAGCGATGAAGAAGGACACAAAATCAGAACCAGGGCTTACACAGCTTATGCTTCAGACAGGCATAATAATAATAATAATCAGAGGAATACAGTAACAATAATCAGAGGAGATCTTTCGTAGAAATGACTATATGCAGCTCCATCTTAATTGTACTTCTGCAGGTTTTCAAACTAGTGAAAAGACTACTACACTCAGGGGTGGGGGGAAGAGGGGGAAGCCATCAGTCCTCCCTTTCCTGCTATTTGTTATTCACTATGAAGGAAAATTCACCTACAGTCAGAGCAGTGATTCCGTAACAACAGCGATTGTTAATGTACCACATGGTTCACATCTCCATAGATCACCAGTACAAACCCCAAAGGTGTTGGGAAGGACTGACAATACTTTAGTGAGCGAGACCAGACAACACTTCCACCCAATTCGACAAAACAAGCCAACTCGAAAGTAAGCAGTTGCATTCCAGAGACAGTCTTCTGTCAGTCTTTTATTGGTGCATAAATACACATTCAAGCAAGAGAAGGAGGACATTTAAATAAATACAGATAACTGCAAGTATCACGATTGTCATTATAGCACCTGCAAGAGAGGAGATATAGGAGATGCTTACTGTGATATTTCAGTATAATCAGAAATCCACTGGATTCCACTTTTTCATTATCTGCTTTGATTACCACAGGGTGATTTGCCTCAAAGTCTAGCGCTAGATAATAATGCTTGGTTTGTTAAAAAACAAAGTTTCTGTTACTAGTCCTGCTGGAAGGAAATGTTGAGACCATGGGTTGCTTTCCATGTACTTCCACTGTTGGAATGAAATTTCACACTTCTGAGAACACAAAAAAAACGTGAAATGACAGTCCATATCTCTGAACATTTTTCTTAAGGTGGCCTTAGGCAGATGACAAAGTGACAGACTGGCACAGCATCATGCCTGTAAGGGAACTGTGTGGATGATTCAGTTGTTCATTGCATAGTTTTAGACTTTTTTGGGGGGGGTGGAGGGGTGTGCACCACTGAACTGCCTCTGCAGTAGCTCTTATTCATCTATCCAACATTTCCTCTACATTTCTTTCAGCGCTACGATATAGCTCACTACCCAATCTTGATGGCTCAGTTATAAGTCAGAGAACTATGGTTCAGAATCCTTTCTGAAGAATCTCTTTCACGGGCACCCCCTTGCCGTGGGGAAGGAGCTTGCGTGCCCTTGTGAGGCTGAGAGCTGTGCTGGTGGTGGCATGTGCCTCCGGTGGGGTCTCCCAGGCCAGACAGGTCTCAGCTGAAGGGTCAGACACAGTGTGTCCACGGGCAGGATGGGCTCACTAGCCTTCGGGCACCATCCTAGGAGAAGGACAACTCTGACTCCAGACCCGGGCAGATGGAGCTCATTTAGCCTTGTAAGGCATCCATCATCTCAGAGAAGGACACTCTAACCAAACCTACGACCCGAGGACTTCGCTGTCACCGTCCAAGCTCGCCAGGCCCTGGCAGATGAACCTCAGGTGTAAAGGGTGGAGCCAGCTCCGCGCACGCTGCCCCTCACCTAAAAAACCCACCGCGCAGCCCCGAAGGGTGCACTCATCGCTTGCAGTGAGCGTGGGGAAAGCCCTTCCCAGATCTTCGTTCGCAAAGCCAAGCCATGATGATGATGAGGGTTCAGAATCCTACTCTTCAACAGACAGGCTTCAGCTCACTCGGAAGATCAATAGCTCTGCTGAAATATCTCTGCTGAAAGTCACTGAACAGGTGATACGTGTTCTCATTAGGAAAAGAAATTCCCGCTTTATATTCTTCAGAATTCTCCACGATTGGCAAAAATTTCTTTTCAAAAGCTTAAAGTGCATTCATGTGACAACAAAAGAAAACAAACAAACAATAAAATCACCAAAAATAAAGCCCCTTCCAAATGAACAAACCAAACCAAAATCAAACCAAACCCCAAACAGTCCTGCTAAGATAGCACTGTTGAAAATGCAGGTAGTAGAGATTGCCTTTCTTCAGAGGGCAAAATGTCAGGCCCTTAATGCCAGCTGAGTAGTTACAGCCTTTTTTATTATCACAGTGTCAGCATCTACTTTCATTCCTGAGCTTAGGTACGGGGTTTTTTCTGGTTCTGTACCAAATCATAGAAGAGAACTTCAGCCAGCTCTCTTTGCTATGAGAGCATTGGGATTTTGTGGAACCGGAGGGAGAGATTATACTGTATGTAATGGTCTGGGAGAAGACTTACCGATCACTTCTTTGTAAGTGGATGAAATCCCGTTTCTGGCTTCCTTTGCTCATTTCTGTAGAGCATTACAAAGCACAACAAACCACCACAGACCCTAGCTCAACAAGTCCACCAGTTTGGTGCAACTTACTGATCACTTCTTTGTAAGTGGATGAAATCCCATTTCTGGCTTCCTTTGCTCATTTCTGTAGAGCATTACAAAGCACAACAAACAGACCCTAGCTCAACAAGTCCACCAGTTTGGTGCAAATATCAGTGCAACAGCAGAGACAACTAAATGTAGGAGAGGAAAGACTGCATTCGTATATCATAACATAGATGCCATGAACTGTTCATGAACTGTTCACCAGCAGAGTTCTTCAAGGCTGACGAATGCATGTAGCATGCCGGAGTGTGTGTGAACAGTTGGAGAAGACAGCTGTGGTGGCAAAAGTGATCTGTGTTGTGGGTTAAAAAAAGAGGCTTCTTAGACATCATAGACCTCCTCTTCCATTGCATGACCAATCTCTGCACGAAGCTGGCGGAAGGTGTTGCGCCTCAGGATCTCCCAGCCACGGTGAGAACTAGTCCTGGATGTGCTCCGTGATAATGACAGAGCAATCGGTTCCTTCTTGTACAGGATGTCCCTATTGACATCCAGCTTTTCCAAACCTTTGTCGTAGTTATCTTTATCCTGAGCCTTAAATGCCTCTGTGTAGCGCATCATCTTGTGTTTGTTCGGATCGACTCTGTCTTCAACTCTGTAAGAGGATTGAAAAACATAAGCTGAGCGAAGTAGAAAGACGCCAATTTATCAACAAAATCGAGCAGCCACAGGAAGCAAGCACCTACCAAAAGTACGCCTGCTGACCCAGACATTCCGTAAAATCTACGCAGAAACAGGAAACTGGTTATAGGCATGGTGCTAGCAGCTGCTAGGAGACAACTATCTCCTAGACCTTCATCCCCTGACTACAGTACCCTAATCGGACCATGGTTTGCTGTCCTTTAACTCATTTCTCAGGCATGATTTGCCCTTTCCATTTTGCCATCTGTAAGCTATCGACAAGCTACCCCACCTGACTGTAGCTCTAGATCCTTTGTGTATGTGTGCGTATGCATCCATTTCCTTCATTCTTCTCTTTCCTCTTCTGATAATCCACGGCTGCTACCATCAGGATGTCACTTACCTTTTGCTGAACTTTTATTTAATTCCTCCACTTCTACCCACCCTTCTCTACCCTCCAAATTGATTCTGAAATACTGTCCCACAATGTATAGAGTGAACATACATGTAATTTAACAGAACTAGATCACATGGACAAACTTTTCTGACAGCATCCTGTGAAGAATTGTTGCTGGGATATTGCTCTTGCAAAGTTATGTTCTGCACCTTGGACTGAAAATGTTGTGTATTGGTACCATTTTAAGTCTGCTTGCTCTGCTCAGCAAACCTGAAAATCCACAAGGTTCATTTCTCAGCTAAAAATCTGCAGAAAGTCCTATTTCATACATCTACCACTCCCCCTTCTGGCTTCATCAGCAAAGATGACACAGTTAGAAAAGGCACGTGCCCAACCAGAGCTCAATCTTCTCTCACTCTGGTGTAAATGTTGATTAAAATCAGAAATAATGAAGTATCTAGTGTGTTCTAGACTTCAGATAGTTTGCTTCTTATTTCCGTGCCTAAACTGAAATCCTGGACCTAAGACTGCTCCCTGATGCAGTCTTTGCAAAGTATAATATAGTTACTAGGTTCACATGAGAAAGAATCCTTGGCTTTAATTATTCCTGTTCTGTTTCTGAGTCATCTCTGGTGCAGTTCATTGCTGATGAATGCCTAATCGATTGATTCTGCCTCTTCCATTTCATGCAGCTGATGGATAGGGACAGCCAGCCAGGCACAGCAGTGCTGCTGTGTGACACTCGTTGTAAGAAGTTAGAAAGAAAAATGCAGGCATTGCAACCCATGCAATTTCTGGGGTCTGTCTCCTGTGACTTCTGGATAAGAAAACATCAGCTGATTTCACAAAGAGTTGCACGGAAGTGCTTTCTGAGGGGAACAATGCTTGTCTATCAAACAGAAAAAAAACAGACTGGGGTTTGTGTTCCCTCCCCAGGCCACTGGAAAGGCCCTTTATTAACATCAATACGTTGGATTCCTCTGGGATCCTATGGGCACACACTAGAAGACAACTCACCTGAGATACCATCGGTCCCCTAGGCCATACTCCCGCCCACAGATTCCAGATCGAGGCCAGAGACACCGTGGCAGTTTCCGCTCCAGCATGACAGTAGTAGCGACGACCTTTAGAATAAAAAAAAGAGAGAAAGAAAGAAAGAACTCGGATAAATTAGAAAGAAAACACACTCTCCTTCAAAATTACCAGTTTCTGACCCATTACTGTACTTCATTACAGCTCCATATGTACTGAGGAAAAATCAAAAATACTCAGTTTATCATAGGGCAATGCACTATGATAGTCCTAACTGTGCCATGTTTTGAGGAAACAATAGTGCTCTTTAAACACTGCCAGATTTCCTTCCTTTTATACAGGATGGCAACGAGTACTGTAATTAATTTGCAAGTTAGAGAAGAGGACAGTATTTATATCTGCCTCAGAACTTACCAATGTGGCCACACAACTTCGTTTAACCATTTGACTTACTGCTTTCTCCCAGAAGAGTACTAAGAAATTTGTTCCCTGTTGAGCAGCTATATAACTGACCTGGTCGATTTTTATTGCCTTTTGAGCAAGAGAGTCAGGCCAAATTCTGTTAATGGATCTAAAAATGTTACTGACCCACATGTAATCATTATCTGGCATTCTGTCTCCCTGCAGTCAATCCCTATAATTGTATTTTAACTCTCAGTTACACAGAAGTGTGATTTGTAAAAAAAGACGCAACTGTAATTCTGTGTGACGAGTGATTCTGTGCGTAAGGAACAAACAGCTAGGGAGACACAGGACTGACAGGAAAGGCTGGGTGGGCTCCTGGCCACTGTTCGAATAAGGCAGGAGTACCCGCGTAGCAAAGGTACGCTGGAAGACAGTTTCATGTGGGAACGTGCGGAAGAGTTGTCTTGCACTTAGACACCTCAGTCGCATAGAAAGGATGGAAGAAATTTGGTGGGTGATGTACAGAAGCTGTAAAACGGAATTAAAAGTACGTGGTGTATTGTATTAGCCCACGAGAAAAGTGAAGGCCGGGAAGGGTTTTACATGACCTCCTTTAGAGCACGGATGGCAGAGTAGGTTATTGCACCATCTAGCAAGTTTTCCCTGGAAAACTCTTCCCCTTCTATATTCAAAGCAAACCCCTATCACCTAAATTAGATTACCTGGGCTCTCCAGAGCTCATCCCGCTCATGGGCCACTCTCCAGTGGGTGTCACCCATCATGGCAATTAACAAGTTGAGCATAAGGAGAGTGGCAATGATAGCGAAGGCGAAATACACCACGCTGTACATAAAGGGCAGATCCACATCGTAGTTTGCAGGGCCATCAATTATAGTGAGGAACAGCTCAAAGGTGGTGAACAAGGACATGGGATAGTTGTAGAACTGTCCAAGGTTTTCAGGGTTCTCTGTCTGGAAGATGATATAAAAAGCTGGAGGAAAGCAATGGGGGGGAAAAAAAAAAGACAGATAATTTAACAACGATAATCACATTCCAAGAGCAACAACAGAGTCCTGTAAGAGATGTTGACAACGCAATGTGGCCTGGGAAGGAGCCGCATGTGTTTCTGTGTGTTTCTAGGGCAGAACCCAGCATAACAAGGACAAAGTCCTGGCTAGAATCAATGGTTTACATTATAAAATGACTCAGAATTACTTTCATTATTTATTTGTTCTCAAAATAGTGATCTTTTCTTCTTCAAGGCTATAAAAAAGCTGTGTGTATTAATCTCATTTTCCAAAGACAAGTATCTTAAATACAGTATGTTTTTAAACCTTGACTTATATGTATCTGGAATTATCTGGATTGTCCTGATTTCTATTACTCTGGAAAGAGCAAGAATTGAAAACCAGACTCATGAGAAGTCAGTATTGAGAAAGTGACAATGCTCAAAGGAATAGAAGCTGTACCTCATCACCACTCTGACAGCTAACACAGAGAATAACCTGAGAATAAATCAAAACTCACGCAATTAATTCATATTAAAGAAGCTGGCAGGGGTAACATACGACTGATGTCCTTTTGAAGACTTACCTGATGCAAAGCCTAGTATCACCACAGCCATGAGCCAGCAAAAGCGCATAAGATCTCCAAATATCATCTGTAGAGCAAAGACAGAGCCACCATGAGGCCCAACTGTCCCACCAAGTCACAGCGCAACCCTACGTAAACCATTTTTCAGATTCTAAGACCATGCACTGAAGAGAGAATGTGAAATCCCAAACCCTCTGTGCAGGCAGGAACTTGTCCATTTGCCATTAATGCTAGTCCTGCGGGAGAAAAAATTGTCAGAATATGTGTTGTGTACCTTCTGGATCATGATGGTAAAGGGTCCAAGCATCTGGAAGCCTCGTGCGAAGTACATGACATTGCACCATCCTAGCACCAGGGCAAAGGACATGGGCACCACCTCACCCGTTGTGCTGGTGAGACGCATCACCATGGTTACTAGAATCATGCAAGCATATGTGATGCTGCAAAGGAAGAAAAGAGAGTGAAAATTTTCAGTAAAGGAATCTTACCCTGCTTTTTGTTTTCTTTTCAAAAATCCCAAGACAGGCACATACAGCCACAAGACCCATAGACAGAGACCTCTCAGCATTGTCAATTCTACGTGTCCACTTGTCTGGCTTCCTACACATGAGTTGAGCCACTAAGAGAAATAAATCAAGAGAAAGAATACGATACAAGAATGGAGAAAAATGACTAATCTGGCAAAAGACAGCAGTGGAGAAAATAAGAGACTTAAAAAGTGATGTACTTACACAATTATGTGGAAAGGCCCTCCGAGGATGGTTTGTCCAAAGTATTTCGCTGCTCCGACTCTAAGGATATCTGGGATCTAGAAGAGACATTCTATTGACTCTAGGACTCAGAAGGATTCCATTAAACTATTAAATGCCATAGGAATCCCCAGTATTCACAGTGTCTTGGGTCCAGCTGCATCTGCTTTGCTTGCTGGATCACAGTTTGATTTCTATATTACTTTAAAAACCAGAATGATTGGGCTCCTCTCGGGATGTGACAGGGATTCCTGGAAAATCTAAGAATGCTTGGGCAGATTGAGAGACTTTGGTACGTGGCAGAGAGGTGTTGCAGCACAGAGCAGGGAGCCTGAAGTTCCTATGGATTACTGAGAAGAGACCAGACCAACAGCTAAGCCTCAGAAATGAAGACGATGGTGACCTTCTAGGGGAATCAAACGAGTTTGTTATAATTCTCATTGTGTTAGTTGTGGTGTTGCCCCAGAGTCTTGACCAACCACAGAAAGAAGGACCCGTCTTTCTGGAATGTATATGGTCAGAGAGAAAGCTGCTTACAAGCCCTGCTTTATTTCAGTTATCCCTAACATCATCATTTGGGTTTTCTCATATAAAAGTTGCAGCCTTCTATTTCATATTATAATAAAATCAAGTAGAGGGATGTATTAATTTTAATTTAAATAACTTTTGCCTTTTTTTTTTTTTTGAGAGTTCATGGTAAGGACAACACCTGAACACGTCCACTTAAGAACTTTGAGTACGGCTCTTGTTATAGGTCCATACAGTCACTGATCTCCAATTAAATATAAACTTTCCTGTGTACACACAGAAATCGCTTCACCCGGCACCACTAAACACCTGAGTTTTTAGAGGTGCTGGCTGAAGAATCTCTAAGAATCTCGTACAACAGCTGTGATTCAGCTGGACCCAAGTAATGGTGCTGACAGGAATGGTGGCATTACCCTGCAGATGGTATTTGAAAGTGCAGCTAACCCTTCTAATTAATACTTCCTCACCTGCAATATTACTAGGACATTGTCACAGTCTCTGTTGCGTCCCATGGATACTGTTGACAGTGTCTGTTACCACAAACGTATATCAAAGCTCTTAGACTAAGCAAATAACCCCGACCAAGCTGTGAGCACAAACTCCTGTTTGTCTAGTAAGTAAAATCTGCCTTGATGAAACTCAAAACTGTATCACTCACTGTTTCTCTTACCTCAAGGATCAAAATTACTACAGCTCCAATGACTGTGATCAGCTCCCCCACCAGTCTCAGCTCATCCTCATATGTTATGTAA
>NW_010395717.1:9453-31646 GCF_000710305.1 Buceros rhinoceros silvestris | reverse complement strand
AGCGAAGGGGTAGAAAAAAGAAGAAAAAAATGTGAATGGAAATTAAAATTACACTTTAAAGGGAGTTAAAGGAAATTAAAAATAGGATGGGAGAAAGGAAGGACCACTGTTAATGTCATAAATATGACTAGACCTGAAAAGCTACAGGAAGCAGCCCAGCCCCAGCAACAGAGAACAGAACATACCCCATGTTCCTCACTGACACAGGTCAGCTGCCAGAGGAGGAGGAGGAGGAGGAGATCCGCCATAGCAGGGAACTGGGAAAGCCTTTGCAGTTAAGTAGGTTAGATGAGAATTGCCCAATGCTGCCTATGGGGCCCCGACGCCTACAGACACGGTACCTGCAGCAGTTTCTGGACATAGATTGTATTGTCTCTGCTGCTTGTTTTGTTGCCTGTTCGGGGTTTCAGAGGTCGGTAGACGCAGCACATGGTGAAGCAGACCATGTAGAGTATATAGAATAAAGCCAGGAAGCAGAAATAGGGACGACCATACATATTCCACTTCAGGCTCACCAGCTCCTTCACGGGTGTTAGGTCCAAGATCTGGCGTGCCTGAAAAGGTAGAATGAAGGAATTAATTGCCGTAAGGGCATTTTTCATAAGCGTCATTCAAACTGTTTCCTGAGAGAGTGTTTACAAACTGCTCTCACTACTCTATTTAGCATTACGAAGCTAAATCTATTTTGCAGAAAAGATATGCTCAAGTGGATTTGGATATGCTCAGCTTGCCAGTAAAAAGCTTTGAAGAAGAGTAATTTGTCTTGCATAGAACAGCTATTGAGTACCAGTGGGAAGGACAAGAAAAACATGTCGGACCCTGGAATAAATTTGTTGTCTGTGTAGGCCTGGGTGCATATAAACACTCGAGACAGACCTGTGATCTAGGTTCATGGATGCAAATATGTGAGGATGTTACTGAAAACAAAAGGTATTAGTTCAACTAACAGTTGATAGCATCCTTTATGAAAGATCCCTCTGTCTTTTACAAGGCTCTCTGCAGCACAGAAGATACATACAGTGTCAGAAAGTTTATAAATCCTGTGAGCCCAAACACATACAAAACTACTTCTTAAATGCATGGCCTTTTACTGTAACTGGAATAAATTTTGAAGAATATATTGTTACACGAGATAGCACAGTGCCCTCTGCAGCAGACATACTCTCCTCTGTGCAAGATGCTTTGAATTGAAAATAAGATTACTTGTGTTTTGTTTTCAGGTACAGAAAAAAGATTTCTGTGCAACCTTGCAAAATTCACTTAGGCTTTTTCCTCCAAATTGGAGTTCTGCATTTATACGTGGAAGTTAATATTGGTTTCAACAGCTAGTGACAAACGTTATTTTCAAAGTAGATGGACGATACGGACTCAGGTTATCATGGCCTCCATTTATTTGGCCATTCTCGCAGAGCATGGGCAGGATTCACAGGAGCAATAACCGACTTCTCTAAGAATCCTTTTCAAGGTTATCAGCTGAATAACAAAATGCCAACAAGGCCTTTTCTCTAAAAGGGAAACAAAGGAATACATGCAATTGATTGGAGATTACCCTCAGTTCTGATGGTGTCTTGAGGGTAAACCAAAAAACTAACAACGAAAATCTGTCTGTCTGGTAAACTTCCAAATGGTTTTGTTTGTAGGAATGTAAAACTAAAGCTGACAGAATATTCCTTAGTACAGCAATACAAGTCTTTTGTATCAGGCGGTTGAGGATAAGAAAATGGGAACGTTTTTTCCAAAAGAGATTAGTACTTGTCTAAAGCTCCATGGCTTATGTAAAAATATTACATTTTAAATTTCTGCAGTATTATCTGGGTGATAGTTATTTGAATCATCTATATCAAGCCTTCAGCTTCTGCTAGAAGACTGACACTTAGAGCGTAAGTAGGACAAACGGGGTGTCCTTTACACCTTGCTTATGAATTTGACCCCCACACTATTAAATGCTTCTAGACCTACTTCCTATTGTAATGTTTAGGTGACCATTGCAATGGTCAAGAAGCAGATGTAAGCCACACTATTAAATGCTTCTAGACCTACTTCCTGTTGTAATGTTTAGGTGACCATTGCAATAGTCAAGAAGCAGATGTAAGTCAAACTGGTGTGAGTGAGTTACCTTAAAGGGAAAAGTCTTACTGCGCTCCAGATGTTTTCCTTCTCTTGCTACATTGCCCTGTTCCCTCATTCAGCAAAAGACAGATAAGGAATAGGTACGTTTTGGTAAATGGACACGACTCTAACAGGACTCCTGGATGGCCTAGGAAATAGCCTAAAGGATCAAATGAGAGATAATGATCCCAGCCAGACAGCCTTGGGTGTTCTGCTTTCTGTGTTCTAGGATTCCCCGCATGGGAGAGTAAATTTCATTTTCAAAGGGATGAAACAAGTTTGAAGCTTACTATAATCTTCCTGTAACCTAGTTCCCTTCTCTTTTTTCCACTTTTTATCCACGTAAGGCTCAGAAAATATATCTTAGCACCTATTTGTATATGCATCCCCCTTAATACAGGAAGAGTCTGCTTCTGATTGGGGCCCAGAGATGCTCCTCTAGTCCAAAACTGGACTGGAAGGGTATGATAGGATGGGGTGACACAAACAAGGAGAGGAGACGGCAATCATTTTGGCCCAAACATATATAAAATGCAAAAAAGAATGGCTAGTTATGCATGAAAAATTACAACTGCTCATATTTAAGAGCGTTCTGGAAAATAAATAAATCATAGTATCTCACGGGTTTTGGGAACATCTTATCCTCTGAAATTAGGAATCTTGGATCCATGTACACCGTATGTTTTGGGATAAGACAGAGGCTCAATATTCTGCTTTCTTTTAGGATTAAAGTTTAGTCTTCCAGACAATTTCTAAGGTTATTCTGTTTACTGACATAGACTGCTTTCCCCTGAATTTCCCTATGTATCACCATATACAGAAAATTAGATTTTAAATAAAAGGAAGCTAGGGTTTCATACATTTCCTCCACACTGTGCAAAGCACTCCAGTATCTGAAACTTGCGTTAGAGAAACTTGGCTAAATTTTCGATAGCTGGAAATAATACAGGATGGGTAGAGTTGTGCTGATTAAAGTGTCTTATGATTCATTTCCTGCCCTATTAGGATTATTGAAGGTGATTACAACTGATAGGGTAGTGTACCTTGAAAGTCTGAGGAGATCTAAGCTTGCCATTATATTCTGCTTTATCTCAGTGATCCCTTTACAAGTTTTTGAGCCTTACAGCAGAGATAGTTGCTCACTTTGTTTCAATTCATAACCTGGACAGGCAATGTCATTAAATGAAGGGAGTAATAACAATGAGCGGTTTTAAAATGCACTCCAGTTTAGGATTTCTGAACATCGTCATGGCTCACAGGGACACTGTGAGAGTTAATTAGCATCACAAACACAGAAAACTACTTCTAGAGCTACTCTAGATGAACTTGTTACTGCTGTCTTTGAGTCTGGTGAAAGAGCTAGAACCCTTTACTGAATCACACAACGTCATTTCCTGTAGCTTGCTCATACTGAGTTCTTTCAATCAATCATCTGCAGGTTTCACACCTCAGAAGAAACTGCGTATAAAGCATCAGATGTAGCCAGATCATCAGTAAGCTGCTGCATTTAATGTACATCGTACAAAGTCCTTGCTCTGTGGATAATATAAAAGGGCTTGAACCTTCAAACTCATCATTCTCTCCTTTTATAATCACCGTGGTCTGCACACAGAAGACACAGTACCTCTCTCTTCTTGGTTGAGACAATGAGCTCGAGGAAGGACTGGTCTTCAGCCCAGGAGTCAATTTCTGTGAGATCGTAAAGCACAGTGGTCAAGGGGCCAAAGGACCAGAGATTGTGCTTCCGCTTCTGCATAAGGTGTTGAAACATCTGAGGAGAAAAGAACAGGGCGGGTCAAGGATATCAGAAGCTTTCCAGTGTATTTGCAATGAGAACAAATAAAGATGTTAAAAACTGTGAATTACAATGTATTTTCCTCAACTTTGGTAATTGTTGTGGTTGTTATATCTCTCAGATATAATTACAGCAGGTTAAGATGTGGAAGAACTTTTTCTGATTCCCATTTGATTATTAGCTGATGCTTGAGATAAAGGATGAGTGATTTTTACTCTAAATTCTAATCAAACTGCTAAAGTTATTTGACACAGTTACACATCTTGACAATAGAATTTATATGGTATTATACGTTGATTAGAAAAAAAAATCCCTTTATGCTCTTCTACAAGTTATCAGGAAAGAGGTGTGGCAAGGGAAATGATCCTGTCTGTTGTGGATTTACAGATGAAACACTAACCACCTTTGTCTTTTTGTTACAGGGAAGGATGAGAGTTTACACTAAATATTGAGCACTTGACTATGAATAAATGTCTGTGGATACCTGAAGAAGTGTTCCATGTGTTTCGTTTAGGGTAATGAAATCTATGCAACAAAGACAATCATTTCAGTCAGACTTTCAAAAAATTACATGGGATGGATCTTTCTGTTAATATCTGTTTAACTCGAATTCTTCAAAATTTGGGTCAAAAGATCTATTCTTTTAAGTATTCGTTTCCTTGATTAGGATAAAGAAATTTCTTATAAAGGGTTTTCTGGTCCTGCGTGAGACTTTTGATTTAAAAAAAAAAAAAGGGACTTGGTATGTATCTGCTACCCACTAAGAACATGCACAAACTCTCTTGGGTCGCATGATGCCATTTTAAGTTCTCCCTTTCTCTTTCGTATGGAGGCGGCTGTGTCACACACACTCACCACAGTGTTGCCCTCAACTCCAGCCAGTTTGAATGGAGTAAGCCCCTCGTTGTTAGGAATCAGTTCAAGTGATCCTGGTCCCTCTTTGTTCTTGTCATAGGAAAGTATCAGGTTGTACATGCGGCAGGCAAATGTCTTATTCGGTTGGAGAACCAGGATGTGAAGAACGGTGTTACCTGTGAAGGAAGCGGATCAGATAAAGTATGTGGACTAGCCCAGCCCTGTGCAATTGGCTGAAGACTTTCATTTTGTCACATCCCTCATCCCACAGCCATTTGTAATGAAAGAAAAATGTGTGCGGATGACAGATGACAGGGTCTGAAGTCTGTCTAGATCCACCATACACAATTCACTAGACCCCACAGCACATACCCAGACAATCTTGAGCTCTAATGTCAGATCCATATTCAATGAGTAGCTGTACAATTTCCTCATTTCCCACACAAGCAGCAAATGATAGAACATGCTCTCCTGCAATGAAAGGAATGGGGAGAAACAGTATTAAGATCCCAGAAGGCAGGAGAGGTTGACACATGCTGAGGAGAAGCTATCCATGCTATGAAGCCAGAGGATATAAAAGGAAGAGTTACTTAGGTAATGTGTGAATTTCCTGTGCCACTCCTCATCCTGTTCCAACGGGAACAAAAGACCTGCCCTACACAACACTAAAAGGTAGAAGTATTCTTTTCAGGAGACTATCTTGATAAGAAGATTGACAGTATATGCTGTCAGTTGCAGAATATGCTTCTAGGAAGAAATTAAATTGCAATTTTTGTGTAATATATATTCTAGTATACATGCAAATACATAAAATGTGTATGACGTATATATTTATGTATATTTACATACTCAGATGGAGTCTTACTGACAGCCAAAGGGTGCGACACTGATGACGCTTGGAGACAGGAGTCTTTGCTTATCTGGTTTGGATGGGAGTAAAGAAAGCCTCCCTTGTGTTGCCTCATCACTCTGCTGGTTCCCTCCCACAGCAGCAAGGATAGAGAAGATGGGGCTGTACCAAAATAGAGGAGGTTCTGGGAGCTGCGTCTGAAGAAGTGCCCAGTGGCCCGTGCTGTGCAAGCATTTGCTCCTCTCTTGAGTAAAGCCTCCACCAAAGTGATGTTCTGGTTCACTGCTGCAATGTGGAGAGCCGTCTGCCCTGTAAGACACAGAAATAAAACCTTGCCTTCCAAGGAAGCAATTTCAGGCTGATCAGCAACCTGCAGTTCACATTTCAGTCACGGGAAACCTAAGTTTTTTGGGACTCCATTTAAAGTGGCTAAATGATTTATATTTGAGTTTATCCCTGGTGTGTGTGGAGGTTGGACCACAGATTATCCAGGGGTCCCATTCTACTTAAACCTTTTTATGAATTCATGAAAATTGACTCTACAGCCTGGAAAAGAAAAAGAAAACAAACCAAACCCCAAACCCAGCAGAATGCATTTTCTGGATTTTTTCTGGTGGAAAATGAGACATGCCACTCTGTTCCAGCACACTGAAAGCTGTGTGACTGACCAGGCTTTCCTTCATGGGACATGAAGACCAGGTCAAGACCAAGTCCCAAAGAAGACTTGTTCTAGTCCTTCAAACTAGATAGAATTTTTAAACCTCCATCATTATTTTAGTGGTTTCAAGATTCTGTTTGTCATTTCTGTATAGTCAGTAAGAGCCATTCTTTAAAAGCCTGGCTCAGAGTCTAAACTCAAAGGTAGTAACCTCATCTGTTTCCAATCCCTATTCTTTGTCAACCGAGGAACTGTTTTATCCTCCTTCCAGAGGAGATCAGGTAGGTATCCCCTCTGCTAGACATGGGTATGCCAGAAAGCAAACTGTGCCCATCCTTGCAGCCTCACCATAGCGAGCAGGCCCACCTGTGGTTACGGGTTACACAGTTTTGCACATCTCTTCTTGGGTTTAGCATAATTCCCCCTTCCACAAATGGTCAGGAGCCATGTCTATGTTGGTTTTGCTATGTAACGGTTTAGCCATATGTCGAACCAGGAACGGTATAAGCCACTTTCCTAAATGTAGAGGTAGTAATTTCTCCCTCTGCAGAGAATCCTGCCCATTCTCATGCCCTGGGATGTTACCTTCGTAGAGCTCTGATGTCATCCTCTCGTTCACAAGCTCGGGAGCTGCTTCCATCAGAATCACTGCTGCCTCCGTGTTATCATACAATGCAGCTACATGAAGGGCGGTCTCCCCCACTGCACCTAGAAACAGGAGGAGGAGCACGTGAGTCATCTAGGCATTCAATTATAGAGGACAAATGCAGAAATGAATTTATTGGGGGGGGGATTATGGAAACGCTCGGTCCTCCCGTGAGTACCGCCAGGTGCCGCCTCGTCATATAACACGGTAACAGCCACGGAACAGTCTCTGTCCTTCATTCTGTCAAAATCTGAAAGCTGAACAGAGAGTGTTCGTAAGTGACAGCAGACTCAGGCGTGAAGTGAATGAGCTGCAGCCCTCGCAATGGCCTCCTTTCACAGTAAACTGCCTCCCTCAGTCCCTCTAGGAAAAAGGTTCTTTCAAGCTGTAAACCTGTGATCTTCACCATTCCTTCAGGGTTTGATGAGCTCTCCAAGTCAGAAAACTGACTTTGTTGCAAAGCTGCTGAGGTTAAGTAGTTTCAGTCTGCTAATGCATAGGTTTTAGCAAACTAACAAACGTACTACTACTCTACTTGTTGTAGCAGGCTGTTGCCTTCCACAGAAAATGATTTGTCACAGATAACTGAGTTACCTCTCTGATAGATATCACATGTTCCATCAGTGAGAAGTTTCCTAATGGCTGGGAGGTTGTTCTCTTTGGCAGCCTGGAGGAGTGGGGATTCCCAGATCCTGTAGTCAAGAAAAAGTGGCCGATAAGGAGTGCAGTCCAACACACGGTGCCTCTCTGTAGCTAACATCAGCTTTGTTTGAGACAGTATGTATCTTCAGCTTTTTCACTGGAAGATTGTTAAGGCACACCTACCATGTGAGGTATTTTTTGAATGCAAAGAAAAATAAAAGAACCTGCTAAAGCAGACGAGTGCAGTGCTAAAACCCCAGGTAGTTCATCATCTCTTGACTCTCTGATGTTTAACCCTTAACCATACAGTGTCAGCAGAGGGACAGATAGGAGACATGAATAACCAGAATGATTCTGGTTTATATAGGCTAGATTTTGAGGCACAGAACACAGAGAATGATGGGTCATTTGACACCCCTCCTGTCAGTAGATTAGTTATCTTAAGAGCCAGAAAAAGCCAGTCGTTTCTTTTTTACACAGCACCATAAATTAAAAGAGGTTGTTACCTGTATTATTCCTATAATGGATGGAAAAGAAAAAGTACAAGCTAATTCCCCCTGTGTTGTAGCAATGCTTCCTATGGTATAATTAAAAGAATTAGTTCTGAAATACAGAACATTATCATACATATTTGTGAGAAAAAATTTGAAAGCTTAGCTATACTATTTTTTTCTCTGCTGAGAAAATTGAGGAAATTGTTGAGAACTGAAATGTATGCCTGTCCTGGGAAAGACTATGGCATCAAATAAATTCCAGATGGAACAGTTCACTTCTAACTGAAGAATGCCCTTGAGCCTTCCATGAGGGTCTGGGTTGTTTCAGTAGATCCTTTAGGCCTAATGAAGTATTTACACGTACAGTCAGCAAACTTCACTACAGCAAGGTCCTTCGATGCAAACAGCAGTCAAGGGAGGTGATCCTCCCTCTCTATTAGCTCTGGTAAGGCCATTCCTAAAGTCCCGTGTCCCGTTCTAGGATCCTCAGTACAAAAGACATATGGAGCTACTGGAGAGAGTTCAGCAAAGGACAGCAAAGATGATTACGGGACTAGAGGATCTTGTGTAGGCGGAGATGCTGAGAGAACTGAGACCGTTCAGCCTTGAGAAGAGAAGGCTCAGGTGGGTTCTTATGGACAGCTTCATATTCCTACCAGCCCCAGTCTGTCAAACAGCCTCCAATAGCTTGGATGTTCGTTTCACACACATACACACACACACACGAAGCATGTGGGACAAATGCATTACTCAAACCATATACCTGGAGATACATTCAATGCTTTCTCCTTGTGATGTCCCAGATTTCCTCCTTGTATTCTGGCATTACTTAGTTACAAGGTTTGGGGGATACAGTTTATAGGGCAAATACTATATGAAGAAATACGTGTTTTGCATTAAGTGATAACATCAGAGAGAGAATATAAATGGCTCATTGCTCAAAACGTTTCCTCAGAACTTGTGGTTATTAGGTATAGGACAATTTAACAATAAAGCCACAGGAAATCAGGCATCGTAAGTTTTATGGCTTGCAGAAATTCATATTTCTTGCTTTAAATCATTCTTTTATGAATAATAGAATTTTGAAGAAAAAATATTATGTGATATACCTTCATCTCTGGATTTAACACACCTGAAATGGCTTCTGCACACCTTTGTAGCAGAAAAATACTGAGACACTCGAGAGAACTTGAGGACAAAGCAAAATAAAGAGTAGTATCAGAATTACACAGATAAATAGGAATAATCTGAATAAATGTTGTAAGTAATAAAACCATAACTGAATATTGTATTTATCATTCTGTAAAAGGAGCATTTCCTGTCACCAATAGCACCCCATTATCTAAGAGTAGACTAGAAAAAGGCTGAAAGAAGGGAGAAATAAAACCAGGAGAAATGAAGAGAAACAAAGAACCATCCAGAGCAAAGTAGGGAGCCATTCTGAGATATTTTTACGTCCTTCAAATTCATAGCCTTGCTGCTTTGAGAAGTATTCCTTCTTTAGCTTATTCATGCATCAGTTGCATTAGTTGCTAATTACAAGATATAATGAGAACATTAAGATTAGATAAATATGAACTAAATAAAGAGGCACTCTGAGCGAAAGTTGTAAGATTCAACGTCAGTGAAGCGAATTTGCCACTTCTGCCATTATTTTGGCTGAGAAAGACTCTGTTCCTGGAGAACCTAAGTTTCAGAGGCAGGAAGTGGGAAGGAGGTGTGGTTTCAACAGTATGAACAATGCTGCAATTAATCTGTTGATGCTTTACTGGGAAGGCCTTTATCCCTCAAATGACCTCAGAGAGGAGGAAGGATTGGGCAAGAGGCGGTGTGGGAGGACACAAACACAATACTTTTCTCACAAAATTCTCCAAAGCCCTTGTAAACAAGTAATGAAATTACAAGACTGCAAAGAGGGAGACTCCTAATAACAACTATAATATACTGTTAGAAAATATACTTGGCTGAGTAAATACACTCAGCCTTCAGTAATTTAGGGCAAAATTGTCAAATCTTTCTCCTTATTGTAGGAACGTCCAACTGGGCTTAAAGAACCAGGCCAAACAGCAAGCTGGTGAAAAACCCAGAAGTGTTGGGAAATGTCATGGCACACTGCCTCTGATACCTCAAAGGTTTATACCTACATATTTATACCATATGCTTTTACTCTCATTTAAAACATACCATTATCATTATCGACTCATTTTTCATGTATTACAGCAATGTGCTGAGCATATAAATGTCAAATACTAGGCGAGCCAAGTTCACTAATATGAAAAATAAAACGGTCACCTGAGTCTAGAACCTTCAGAACATTCTAATTTCTTTATCTTCATATTTAACCAATTTCCATCCTGACCCAGCAAACACAGCATGAATTTTACATTTTACAGCTCTAGTTTCTGCGTATCAGAGCAGCAGGTAAAATCTGTAACTTAGTCTCTCAACAAAGCTGCCTACAGTAGATACTCGGTTTCCGTGAAGTACCACTATGTCACCGAGTGGAGAGGGTGGCTTTCAGAGAATAATTCAACAGAGACCTGCTTAGACACTTTGAGAAGACAATTCAGCACATTGAAGTTAAGCCCCTGTTCTAAATCATTCTCTTCACCAGCTATTGGGGTCAAGGGACACCAAACTCCTAATTTAGCCAGCCAAGTTAGGTCTGTAACACTAGGCAGTACTGATATTGCCTTATAGGGTCGTTTTAGGATAAGCACAGCTGCATAGTTAACCAGTAGTCCTGATGAAAGGGCAGTGAAAACCACGGTGGTGTCCACTTGAAAGTGCTTCTGGGTTCTTCCTCCTGAGCTAAGGAATGTAGCTGTGTTGAGGCTCTTAGTAAGCCGTGATCATGTTTTACTATCAGTCAGTTTTCTTACTAGATGATTCAATGATATGCTCAGGAAACTGTGAGTTATTTTTCAATACAGATCAGGGCAAAATCAGGAATACGCCAAAATCCATTGTGAAACAAAGAGAAGAGAGAATGTAGGTCAGATTCTGATTGAGGGAGTCATGTGGAAAAGGTTTAAACATGGTTAAGTATTTCACAAGCACTTTCTGCTGGTAATATGTACCCTGTTGGATTTACGGCTTCTCAAGCACTTCTTTTGGAGTGCGTCCTGCTCATTACAGTTATGAAAAGATAAAGAATGTAAGGACAAGTCCATAAGTCTCAACTCTGTTAGAAAAAGAAGCTTTTGGATCTATAGTGTTATTCTTAAAACAAGGAAATATGTGAAATATGTGAACTGTCTGGACAACAACCAATCTGAAGCTTCTTTTTCAAGACTGAGCTCACCGGAGGTGCAACACTTTGTCTTCTTTGCTTCCCTTCTCAGATTCTACTACTCCAGTCATTCACTGTTTGCTCTAGTTTAAGTTTGGTTGCTGCTAGCTGCATGGTTTATCCCCATAGCTTTGTCAGTTGCTGAGGGTCTAAACGAATTCTTTCTCATTGTGATATAAATTCATCAGCAGGATATTACCTCAGCTCTCTTTTCTTTCCCTGTTGTGTTGCTCAGAATATCCATGCTCAACACTTCATCATGAAATTGCCAAAGGAGATGATTGTTTTTCTCCCCTTCTTTTACTAGTATGTTTTTGTAAATGTGTGCAAGACTTCAGGAGAGCAGAGGAATGCTCAGAGGAAGCTAACCAGACAGAAAGAGGATCCGTGCAACCATCTAACAAGATGCTACAGAATGAGTTAGGAAGTAACAGCATAAAGTGAAACAGAGGCAGAGAACGGGGGCTTGGACAATAAACGGGATGAGCAAATTTCTTCAGCACCAAAAGCAAGACTCAGCAAATGAACTGGAACATCTTGTGTATTTATGTCGAAGCCCCTTCAGCTTACAGAGCTTTATAGGAAATAAATTAAACAGGTTACTGATCGCTGATGCTGCTAGAGAAGAAATCGACAGGGAAGTCTTATCCCTTCAGATATTTACCTATCTACCACACCAAGAAATAGAAATCTGGCTTTGTCACTTCCACCAGGGCAACCTCCTTTTCTAATTCTGTATCTGAGACCATCCTAGAATAATCTTATGCTAGAAATGGATTAACAGTTAGCAGATGTTAGTTATTCTTTATTATAACCGAGTTAGTCAGAAAACAAATTTGTTCCCTGAAGCATGACCTCATCCTGTATCAAAATTTCCAACCCTTTTCAATAAGGCTTTTCTTGCAGTTTTATTCAAGATTGTTTTGCATTCCACACCCTGTGTCTAATTAATTTTCTCTAACAACTTTTTAATTTGGGGTGGCACTAGTTTTTTATTTCCTCAGGAAGAAACTTCTAGCCAAGCCTAAGGCAGCAAATAGCTTCCTGGATCTATGAGCCTAAGCCACATCTTAGGCACTGGGGTCCAAAGTGTGAATGTCTGAGCATTGTTGGGGAAATGTGAGTTCTGGAGGACCTTTACACTTGTGAAATTAAGGATGCTTTTTTCCCATTATTAGACTCAAAACTCCCGTTCGGGTGAAGTTGTAACAGCACAAGATCGGAAATGCTGCCCGTGCTGCCTTTGACTTTATTTTACACGCAGCGGCAGAGCTTCCAAGGGGCTGGTTCTTCTTTGCATCTTGACTGCTCAGAACCATTACTGAAACCTGACTCAGATGAAGTGGTGGAACTGGGAGCTGGCCTCTATTTCGCTGTGCCCTTTGGGAGCAAAGGAACCAGTTAATCCTGACAGGCATTGCGGACTTTAAGACACAAGAGTCCTACATTGATTTGCACGCTGAAAACTCAGCAATGTTGTTTAGATAAATTAATAGTAAAACTGTGGTGACATCTCTCATTCACTGCCTGCTTAAGAAAGATTTTTTTTCAGTGTAAGCAAAGCACTTTGCTGATATGTCTGTGAGACTAAAGAGCCATCAAAAAAAGAAAATTGGCAACTAAAGGAGATATAAACTTTCTATTGTGACGTGTTTGGAATGACCATAACTCTGTAAGTTATGTAAATTGTCCCAAGCACCTCAAATGCATTATTTGTCATAGCACAGATTTCTATAGTTAATTCATGTGGTAAAAGATTTTGGTTTGGGTAATTTTTTTAAAATGCACTGCTCAAGTTAAATGCTTTATTGTCATTAGAATAATTAAGCTCAGATCATCCCACGAAGGCCAAGTGATACCACCAATCCCTAAGCAGCAGCTGTGAGAGAACAGAGACACATAGAAAATAGATTATTTATCAGTGGAAGTTATAGAGGGAGGCAATAGCAGAAAGAAAAATACAACATAACTCTCCTGGATCCACGTACTCACTTTCTCTATTTTACTTACTAGTTATTTTTTAGGATCAGTGCAATTCTTATATGGTGGAATTTCTAAAATTATATGCTAAGGAGATTTTGTTTATGTTTACTTAGAATTTACTATGTTGAAAGGCAGACTGAAAACAAAAACTGTCAAACAATGGCTCTCGTAATTTCTGAAAGATTATTAGATTGTGACAGGTATGTGATTCTTCTTCACCTCTCTCAGGCCTGAATTTTCATAACTGTTTATCTCCTTCTTCCCCATGATTATGAACTGTGTTGGGGTTTTAGGTTCATACGCACCAGGCTATATAGATCCCAGAGTTTACTTCCAAAGACAATTCTAGAAAGGACGTATGAGGTGTGACCATTGTCCCTGGAATTCCACGATGAGCTACAGCTGATTAAAAAGGAGAGCCTTAAACAGAAAGAAACCAGCAAAATAAGGCAAAATAAACTCAGAGTCCTCTTCAGGATCAGGAGGTTCTATCACATTTCCTGGACTTGGATGTCCCTTTGGGAAATGTTATACAGCGCAGGGTTAAACCCAACAAATCCCTCACTGTGAATAACGCTGAGATCAACTGCCAATCAGATTCAAAGAACTATTACACATGAAGAAAGACAATGAACAGCAATTCCAGTGCAGGTGAGAACTACCAAAACAATTAGCTTTCAAGTATTATCACCACCAGTTGCAGGACAGTAAAAATCATTATTCTTCTCTTGCAGACTTTCTGTGTGCAGTCAGATCATACTAGTCAAATAATAACATATTTATCACCGGCTTTCAATAAAGTAATAATAAAATTTCATTGCCACTTACTACTCTATGTGTTCCAGCACCATTGACACTAAGAACTCCTCAAGCTGAAGCCACAACACTACAATTCCACACAACAAAATGCCAGTATGAAATAAAAGACCTTTGGCTTACAACAGTTTATCCACAAAAGCAAAGGTTTCACAAGTCACCACGAAAGGTTTTCCTGATATGCTTTTCTATCTGTAGAGAATTAAGAATATGAAAGCAACAAAACCAAATCCCGTCCTCTGCAAATTGTTAATTTTCTTTCCTCTCAAACTCTGATCATCTCTGGGGACAAGAAAGGAAAGGAAAGAGAAGAGTAACGCATGGCAGAAATGGTCCTGTCCCTCTTTAGGAAATTACATGTTATGCAACATGTAATTTTTGACCAAATAGCAGAAGGATGATTTATGTTAGTTGAGAGCTGTGGAAATGCATAGAGCTGAAATGGAAGGGAACAATTGTGTCCCCTTGCAAACCCGATTTCACAGACAATGATACAATACGCACCATATGTGTTGTAATACAGAGTTTCGTACACAAGCACAAAGATGTTAGGTTTTGGGAACACTGAGGTTGCACTATAGTGATCTAAGGTAAGTTTATGATGAAGCGTTTATATGCCCAGCGGTTTTAATGTTTTCCTCTATCAGTGACAACAGACAAGATATGCCTAAGCCTGCAGGACATGACTAAATAGGATTGTCAAGCAAAGGCTGTGTGAAAGGGAGCAACAAAAAGGAAGGGGCCAAAACCTTCTTGGTAAGAGCAGATGGTAAAACAAGGAGCTATGGCACCAACTGATGGTTTTGGAGGTTCAGGTCGAACATTTGGAAAAAAACCTTTTTCACTAGGAGGTTACTACAACACTGTAGCAGGAACCTAAATATACGGTGGAATCTCTGTCCTAGGAGGCTCTCAAGATTGAATTAGACAAAGGCAAAGCAATGTGATCTATTCCTGGCAACAGTCCAGCTTTAAGTGGGAGGATAGATAGAGATCTCCAGAGGTCCTTTCCACACCTCTATGACTTAAAGGTGTGAAGATAATGTTATAATTATAAAAATATTGATGTATTTAGACTTATCTTTTGCACACATTTATTTGGATATTACAGAATCTGCCGAGAACTTATTTTCCAGTTACCTGTGATGCTTACTGTGAACATACAAAAAGATAAACATTTCAGCATTTTATGGAGACACTGTTGTTCCCACAGTCACTCCCATTTTCAGTCCCACTGCTCTAAAGTAAAATAGAATAGGATATTTGGTCAGAATTTAGATGACCATATACAGAAGTTCCTTCCCTAAAGACAGACATGTGCATTTGTCCCTCTCAAGGTACTATCCTACTTATTTTTATACATACCTGTGTGTGTACATTGATACATATGTGTAGATAGATGGGTAGATTTTGTCCCCAGCAGACACCTTTTCGTCCCAGAGATGTTCAGAGTTTTGTGAAAAAAGTAAAAACAAACCTTACAAAGGACTGGAAGCAATTAGTTAATTAATTACTGCAGTGTTTGTGCATGCAGAAATTATGTGGGAAGATGAAAAAGGGATTCAGTTGGATTTCTGTGAATACTGCTGCATTGCTGTGTGCCGAGGGAACAAACTTGTGCAGCAATAACAAGAAGCTTTGATTCAGTATTTACATATGAAGACCGGGCAGTCTTCTTGATAATGTAAAGTCGGAGAGGCATCACTGTGCCTGCTGACAGCCAGCCCATGGGGGTGAGAAACAGCGGTTTGACCCTGGAACTGACTGACCACCAGAATGTGGAACAACATTAAGTCTATCCCAGAGTAAGGGCAGCATTTAGAGAGACAGAAAGCAGAATCCTTGAAAAAATAAAGCCATTATCGCAGCTGATTGCAGCATATACATCATAAACACTCTTAATAATAATGAAAACAAAACAAAACAAACAAACAGACCCTCCCACATTTTCTTGTGAGCTTTCCCAATGAAGCAGGAAAGACAAGATTATATATTATTTATTTGTGACTGAAGCCCCGCACTCAGGGTAATCCAATCCCAACCTAGTAAACCCACCTGTGAAAGCAGATAAGATTGGAACTCCAGAAGCATTCCACCTTGAAAGAAGAAATCTGATAGAGAAAAGTGCTCCAGGGTTGTTTAAAGTTTATCTACTGGCAGAGAAGCCTAAGGGAAAAGAGTGAGAATCAACTACAGGGAGAGAGCAGCAGAAGAAAGGGAAGATGGAAGGCTGAAATGCACTGTACCTTTTCTGCTGGAGAAGGTAGATTTCATCCAGATGTTTATCCCAGGATTTTTTTCCTTGCAACTTCTGACTTAGTCCATTCCAGATCCGGAAATAGAAGGACTTGCTATCCCCAAATAAAGGTACCCCCATAGCACGTCTCTTTTTCTTTCTTGCCTAGCTGCCTGAAAGCCAGCGATCACCACTTAGCCAGGGAAGGCTCACTACAGGTCACCGCTTCTCCACCCCGTCTGTTACTTACAGAGGACACTGTCCATCAGCTGCATCAGCTGATCAAAGTACATGTCAAAACACAAAATAAAAGGACTTGTCCCTGGCAGACCATACCCTGAGCCTCATCAAGTACTTAGTTTCCAAAATAGCCCAACCCAAAGGTGTGTCTGGTTTAGAAGCAGCTCGCTAGCAGCCTACCCCTCACAAAGACCCTGTACAACACCGAGGAATTCATACAGCATCCATGTCCCAGGCTTCTAGCATTTCGTTTCTGAAGTATAGAATTTAGAAGTAATCATTCCCCTTATGTATCTCGGAATTCCTCTGGGAAGCAACATGTAAGCAATTTTGAAATAGAGAGCTGAACAAGTCAGGCAAAACACCTTTTAGGTGTGTGAACATGTGGGAGTGTGCCCTAAAAGACACTGCGCGCTGGTAAGGTAGTCCAGAGGAGGACACACCTCCCACCCCAACTGCCTGCAAATCCCATTAAAGAAATTATCATGACAGACTCCACCTTCTCTGTGTCAAACAAAATCTCTTTGCTTCACAAGTTGGAAGAAGAGTTAATGTAGATCAATGTGTAAACTTTGCTTATTTCAGTTTCCTTTGTTGTTCTGCAGTCTCACATTATTTCTTCACATTTCTTTCAGAAAAGCTGATTTAGGAAAGGGATGAAAATTTCTATTTAATAAAAACTAAATCAATAATAAACTAATAAAATCATCATCAAGGTCATGGTGGGGGGCTGGTGTCTGCAGAGCAGTAGGCGAAATATCAAAATGAAGAGAGGAGACATCTTTCTTCTTGTGAAGAAGCTGGAAGCTATGTGGGAGGGAAAAAGAAAAGAAAAAAAAAGCTCCTAGTTTTTGGCCTTCTTTTCCTAAAGACTTGTCTTAATATTTTTGCACCTTGAATCAGCAGAAATGTCCCATCATTCTTACTCCTGCTGTAGTGGAAAAAAATTCTGTTCCGGGTGCCTGGGCCTAGGCAGAATCCATAGGTAAGGGAGAAAAGTGTGTAACGCAATAGGGCTGAGTCACGTCTTTGAAACTCCTGGTTTATACAGAGGTCACTTAGGCTTACCAAACCAGGATTCACATCCCAGCTTCTGTCAACTCATGATGTATCCTATCCTGTAAAAACATAAATCACCACACAGAAAAAAACCCAGTGCTTTAAGGCAAACTTGAGGAATCATATCCTAAGATGTAAGATTTACTGAGTTACTGAGTTGCCCCATTCGAGGAGGAAGCATCAAGATAAACTGTCATAATGAGAAAAATGTATTACTTGCTACATCGAGAGGTTTGAGTGTAACACCAGCAGATGTGATGAGCAGAAAGTCAGGTTTTTGTAACGATATCAATAACGTATCCCTACTGTCATTCTTGAAGGAGGGAAGCAACTCTACTCAAAGTTGAGACAGATATTGAGACACTGAAGTGTCAAGTGCCTGTGATAGGCAAACACGATCTCTCTGTTCCTTGGCTGTTCCCCCAAGCAGAGAACACTTCCTACTCTCTCTCCAAGGAGTAACAGCCTTAAAAGTCTGGTATTAGCAGGACGAGCACGCAGTGACACATTCCTCCCTCTTCTGGGCAACAGTGCTACTGCCACCCAGAGAGCAGCTCTAAGGAACAAGAAGTGTCAGTCAGAAGGTTGAGGACAGAGTTCGCGGCTAGCCACGAAGGCAAGAGCTTCAGCAGGCAGGTCAGTTCAAACAACTGCTAACCAGTGTCTCAGCTGGACTCCCCACACTGTCGTGGGGGGCTCATCATAGCTTCCTATTGGAGTAAACCTGACTTGATAGTTTTCCTTTACCCACTTGTATGGATATAAAGTCCTAACACTGCAAAAGGGTATTTTCTTATAGGAAGTAGAGGTGATTTTCGAAAGTAGTAGAATACGGAGATGAAAGATGGGTGAAATATGTAAGAATATCGCATGGACCAAAGTCCCTTTAGCAGATCATGGCCGTGCCTCTTAAGAACTGCTGGGCTTTCAGTCTAGCGGGATGCTGTAAACAGTTTTTCAAAAACTAAGGACCTGATAAGGCCTAGTAGTCGAGGGGTGGACCGTAAGTCTGCACAGTGTTGGTGTATGTGGTTTCCCACACACCTGACACCGTGTCCCTTTCCACGGCTCCCGAGTCACACTGTGAATCTGGCTCCTCGCCCTCATTCTCAGCGCCTACCTTTAGCTGCTGGCATTCTTCCAGCTCCACCTGTTCCTTGTTCCAGGCTCATACCACAAATAGAGTCTTTATCCTGGCTGCCAGTGATGCCTTTTTCCACTGTGCATCTCAGACTCTCTGGTTTCTGGCTTGGGCTGATTCTGACTGACTGGATTCCTGGAATTTCTTGATTCCAGCTTGGCCCTGACTAACAAATATGACAGGCAATGTCAAAATCTCCTTACACATCATTTCCCTCCTTTGTCCATAGTCCGTGAGGCCAAATGTGTTCCTCACATCACAGTGTCTAACAACACAAAATTAGGAGCAGACTAGCGATGGTAGGACAATGTTGGTTCTGCGCAGTTCAGTCATCCCGTGGTTCAGGGGATCTATCAATATTGATATGGCGCAGTCAGGATGTCCTGCCCTTTGCAGAGCTAAAGAAACTGTGTAAATAAGCCAATACATGGAAGTACTTCAGCAACAACCAAGGGATTCCTATTTTTACACACTTGCTAAAAATACAAGGGAACAAGGAAGCCACTTTTGCCACTGGGGACTGTGATCCTGCCAGAGACACTACTCTACACCTATTTATAGTGCATTGCATTTCTTTTAGGTCAGCCTAGATTTTAAAAAAACAAAACAAAACAAAAAACCCCCCATATATATGAATAGCTGAGTATGAACTAACTGACTTTTGGTGGCCAGCAACATGCCTGAAAAGGCAAAATTATTACAGAAAAATGAGAGAAAAAGACTACAGGAAAATCTTCTACATACGTCTCCAGTTTTCTCTTCAGCCCCACCATCTCTTCAGTTTCTTTTTTCTTTCAAACATAAATTAAAATGACTATTACCTGGCCTGTTATAAAAGCAACTTCAGAGCTGATGTAGAGACAGACATAATTTGCACAGTACGTGGCATGGATTCCTTTCCTCCTGAATGGCCCTGACCCTTACATTCCATGTTCTCACAAAACTCCTGTTAGCCTTCCTGGAAATTTTGAGTGCTAAAGGTATGTAGGATTGAATCCAATGCGCTTATCTGGTGACAAATTGGGGTGGGAGTATATGTTCTTCTTTCTCTTTCTCTGTTTTTCTCTTACTGTTTCTTTAGAGGGAGAAAAATGGCAAGAGCTGGGTGATATTTTATAGTTACTACAAAGATATAAGTGTAATCCTAATCTTTCACAGATTCCATGAGAATGTGAACTGTGATTAGCAGGAAATCGAGAAGATAAAAGGCATTGTAAAAGTAAGGAAGCCTACTGAAGCTATAGAAGAAACAGTATGAGCTACACATGGTAGAAGTCGCCCATTTTTATATTCTGAAAAGATTTTAAAGGTTAAGCACAGAAAGCTGTGTAATGAATGGTGTCAGGAAAACTTACACAAAGGGGCTTTTGAAGAGAAATGAAAGAAAGGGAAGTCAACGTTTTTAGTATCATGAACTGAATTTCTCTTCCACATTGGCCTTCCAAATTTGGCCCCCAAATCCATGCTAAGCATCTGCCAGACAAAGCAACACTATTAGATGCTTAACACATCTTCAAAGCATTGTGCAGCCATCGAGCGGCCAAGTTGTCTGCACTAGCCTGTAGCCAGCCAAGGTTGTCTGTGTCGGAGGTAGTAAGTATTGCCCCAAACCTTGTGCATAGACAAATCTCAGCACAAAGATTCGGCTGTTTTGATATCTTAGGGACAGCATCAGGGCCACCGGCTGCCAGACCATTTCAGAAGCTCTTATTCTCCCACTACGTATTTCTCCCTGTCTTGTTCCATATATTCTTTCTGAATCACGTATATACTCAAACCTTAAAAATAAAATGACATTTTGTATTTGGGGCTCCAATTCACAAAAATATTTCACCTTACCTCTCGTAAAAATCTGCTCTTTAAAAATCTCCACTTCAGAAATCACAAAAGAGATTCTGCCATTTCAGCAGCTGCAAAAGCAAAGTGCAGCTACGGCATACCCAAGTTTAGGCTACCATCTTAAGAGCGAGAGTGGCAGTGCAGCCTAAGCCCACATTTTCTACATCGCCCCTGCACATTTCCGATTGTACTGCAATTCTCTTAGTGAAACCGCAGCACCTAATAAAAGCTCTGAAGATGCAAACTGTGAGACAAAAGAATGACAGAAGCAGAAGTACAGGAAAAAGCAATGAAAAATAACAGGTTCTGAGTAAAGACAGACACAGAATAGAACGTCGAGAACTCGCCAGGTCAGCAGTGAGCAGTGATGTAGTCTGGTCATGTGTGTAAAGGACTATCTTCCATCCGAGAAGGTTCTAATAATGACTAGCCAACAACAGCTTGATGTATTACGCATACGTTACGGAATCCTGTTGGACTGTGATATTTCCAGTCATTCAGGTTATAGTGTCTTACCTGTGTAGCATAGGAAAACAAAGTTGTGGAAGATTGTATGCAAATGCCCAGTATTATGTACAGTTTCATATCACACAGCCACGTGGTGATATAGATCAAAACCCAAAACTAAGTAAAGAGGTAAATAACTTGATATTCCGGAAGAAGTATACTAGTAGTGTTATCTCCATCAGTCTTGCGAAACTCTTATCTTTACAAGATCTCATCTACCGTGTAAATAATAATTACTTAGCCACCTGTAAATCACAGATAACTCAGAAATAGAAGTAACAACAATGCATTATAAACGGTATCATGGCATAGGTGTCCTTTAAGATTCTAATATTAATCATGATGTGTAACTCTGCAAACCCGTCTCCCGGCCTGAAGGAGTGCAAAAGGCTGGAGGCAAGCTTGTTTGAAATAAGACATTAAACTACATTATCTTAATTAATAGTCTGTGTTTGTTATGTGTGAATGCATGTGTGTGGTAAGCCTGGTTATGAAGATACTTAAGGTGGAGTGGGTCTCCTCTTTTTGACTTGGGGTAGCAGGAGGAAGGCCAGCTACTTGTAGTGGAGAATGGCAGGAGAGGTATGGACTCCCAAGGTCCTGGTGAGCTGGATGAGGATTCAGCTATAGTTCCATTGGCTGTTACAGATAATCCTGGTGGAGCAGCGCAAGATCACTAGACTCCATGAAACTGATGCCACCAACATTTGCAGCAGACTTCATAGAATTTCCAGAAAAAGACAAAAGAGACAACAGCAAGAACTGAAGGCCGCTGGTGAATGCAGCTGTACTGACAACTTAAAGGAAAGCTCTTCATGAAATAGGATAACCAAGAAATTTCCTAATTCATAAATAACCTCAATTAAGTGGGTCAGCAGGGTTCTACCTCATTGGGATAGCCGGAGAAAGTGTCCTGGAAGTTTTCCTAATGTGATTTGAGCTATTAGCTGGAGTCAGAAAGCTTTTTGTTGATGAGTTGAGAAGCCTACCATTGGTTTAGGTAATCCCCCAGACTCTTGTCAAGAAAGAGT
>NW_010395717.1:675-9353 GCF_000710305.1 Buceros rhinoceros silvestris | reverse complement strand
AGTGTCTCAGGGACTCATGTACTCAATAAAAGCAGAAGCATATTCCTTTGGAAAAGATGGAATGAGTGAATGTGAAACAGATATTCTAGTCCCGCACATAGGGAACTGGTAGTGGGTTCTATCATCAAATGTAGAAAAAGTAGAAAAGGTCTTGGAACCTCACCCGGACTGTAGACTAATGGTGACAGTAGGATTTGAAGCTCTAAGATACTGAAAATAAGCGATGAAAACATCTTCATCTGGATTTCCTCAAATGAGGTCTGAGATTTTAAAGAGCCCAAGGCTGTTACAGAAATCTCTAAACCAGACTGTAACACAGTGGGAGAAAGCATTATCAGAAAAGAGCACCTCACTAATTAGTTTGACCTTGTGGTCAGGAGAGCCGTAAAAATACCTAAGTCTTTAATTCAGTAGCTGTACAGTCTTGGAATTGTGAAGCTTGGGATTGGTTTTTTAGTAGTTCTCCTGCTCTTAAAGATACAAAAAAGGGTGAAAGTATATATCTTTAATGCATCCGTGGGGATGTTATCCCCCAAATCTGTGGCTAGCAACATGTTTGCAGTTTCTAAAAAGGAAGCAGTTAGTGTGACAGCTTAATTCACGGTCTTGAATTAAGGCTGGGTGTAAGTACACTGATTCCCAGTTTAACAGCTGACATCAGGCTTTAAAGATTCTCAGAAAACTCTGAAAAATAAATCCATCCTAATCTGACTTTGAGTTTTTTGAGTCTTAGCCTGTAGCAATTATGCTACTCTGTCGGGGTAGCGGACAGGAAATCCAACTGGAATTGTGAATGGTTTATTAGTGTGACAACAGGTGACACCACTTAACACTTGGAACACACAGCTCCGAGTTATGCTGTTGTCCAAAGCATCATCAGAGATCTCCTCTTTTGGTGGAAGAGGGAGAATTTTGAAGGTAACTGCTGATGACAAGGATTCAGCTTTGGTCCTGGCTAACACAGGAGATCTGAGCCCTGTTAAATGTTCGTCTTTAAGAATACTCCTTGCTGATGGCTTGGTAGAGCCGTTGAACTATACGTCACAGATTACAGGGCATCTTACAAACATCTGTAACCTGTGAAACCCCAGAGCAGAGTCAAAATATTTTATTTCTTTTAGTTACCGTCTCCCACCTTGGTAAGGTCCCTGAGTGTACTAAAAGGCTTTAGTGGACCTGACCAGCCTCGCTTAGAGTCTCCATCCACGCACTTATCATCCCAAAGCTTGTCTAGCTTCCCAGGTTTCCTAAGGGTAGTTTGGACCCCTCCCCCTGCCCTGTTTTGCCTTTCCTCGCCCCCAAAGCTTGTCAGGGATAGTGAGAATTTCTGCCTCCCTCATCCCCCTTGTCTCTCAAGCCCACCCAGATTTTAGGGACCTTATAGGCAGCCTGACCTCTGCTACCCAGCCCCAAGACTCCCATCCTTCTTTCTTTCTCAGTATCCTATCCTTGGCTCTGTGTCTCCTGAAATAGTCGTATGAAAGCCCGCAATAATTAAACCACTCAACAAACGGTCATTTCTGACCCCGGACCCCTGTAAGGTGTGAGCACACCTGTTGCTGGGAGGCGGGGGACACTATTGTTAGTTGCCTGAGTGTGCTAATGGGCTTTGATGGCCCAGACCAGTTTAACCCAGGGCCTTCACAAACAAACATACCCATAAGCTTACATCCTGCCCATGAGTATAGGAGCTCCGTTTAAGCTCTGTCTTGGGACTTCAGTTTCTGCTTGAGCTATTTTGTGGGAGCATAAACTTACAGCTCAGCTACAGCTATGCTTGTGTTTGGCTATGGGATTCAACGAGGTGGGCGCTGACATGCTGACTGACTTCTAGCTTGATTTCAAACTTGCCTTGTCAACATGGACCTACCTAGTGGTAAGTGGACCTTGGTTACCATCACCAGATGTCGTTCTGATCAATGGATTAACCTCCTAGCTTGGTCTGAATCCTGCCTCATCACCACAATACTGCCTGATAATCTAGACTTGCTTGAACCTGGCTACCATCTCCAAGTCTGCTTGCTCACCTTGTTCAAGCAGTTTGGGAGTGTTCCCTAGCTGATGAGGCCCCTGTGTTGTCCAGTGTGAAGTCACGCTCAGCTTCCTATCCCTTAGGGTGCAGCCAGCCCTTGCCGCTTCCTAACATTTCCCTTACAATTTAAGAGGTCCTGTAAATACCTCTGCACTCACCGCTCTGCAAATTGAAATATCAAAGATTGCTCCAGTGAAGTCTTGACCCATTCTGAAAGTTTCGTCAGTAGCAAGAGATCATGGGAAGAGGCCAGGTCTGACTGGCTCTTCCACAAGATTAACTTTGACAACCCACCGTTCCTAGAAGTAGTACTAAAGTGGAAACAAATATCTTCGCTCACATGAACTTGTTGCTTTGAACAACAGCAAAGAAATAATCACTGAGAAATGATAGAGTCCACTTCTGGTATCTGAAGAACTGCTTAAAGAATTTTCCTGGTAGAGAAGTGACAAAGGAGCCAGTGGCTTCTTATATTAACTCTTGGAAGGCCTTTGATTAGGTGAGTATATCAGAGCTTGATCCCAAGCAGACAGAGTTCAAAAAGGTCCCTTCTGAAAAAGAGCCGAGAAGCTAGAAGGTTCAGGTTACTGTGTTGGTGTGTGAGTAATCCTGCGTTTTCT
Organism: Buceros rhinoceros silvestris; assembly: GCF_000710305.1. Taxonomy (NCBI): domain Eukaryota; kingdom Metazoa; phylum Chordata; class Aves; order Bucerotiformes; family Bucerotidae; genus Buceros; species Buceros rhinoceros. The sequence continues at coordinate 6,701 of NW_010395717.1, read as the reverse complement.
GTGCAGGTCTGGTATCACAGTAGAGACGAAAGATCCACAAAGGCTGTAGCACTCATTGTCCTGAGCTACTGAGGAAAGGACTGTTAAACACCTCATGGAAAATTTTACGGTAGAAACTGACGAGTGCTGTATGTGAAGTGGAACTGATTCGCGGAGAAGGCGGTGAACTAAAATATAAATGAAATTTTAACAGCACTGAGAAAGGAAATGACAAATCTCCTGTAAAAGGGAACAGGTTGTTTTCTATTTAATGCATTTGTTAAAGTAACTACTAAACTAAAATAAATTATTTGTAAATTTAGTTACTTATTAGCCATTAGTTATTTTCCTCTTTATTTCTGCTGGAAAAGTTGGTGGTTGAGGTTTCTTTGTTGTGCGGGTTTTTGTTTTTCCCCAGATTCTGTTGTTTTCACCCTATTTAATAATGCAGAATTCTTCTTCTGTGCCTGCCGTAACACCGTGCTGGATCAGTAAGTTTAATGTCGGTAGCATTCTTTTGCACTTTTTGTCATATGTTGAAGGTTTTCTTCACATTCATGTGTTATCTGATTAGACTTGATCAGCTAATGAATTTGGAGTCTAATATATCACAACACCCAAATGTCTACAAGAGTTGTATCTGCATTGATGATCTGTTCCCCCTATCCTCACCAAGAAGTTAAAAGAAGTTACATTGCATAGCAGCAACAGGTTTGTCGTTACAACCACATAATTAAGTACATTATGAATGATCAAAATTTAAAATTACCCTCCATTCCCCCTGAGAATGTTGAATATACCAGAAAGCTGTTCCGTAAAACGGATCTGCACTGATTAAAAACTGAGTACAGAACAAAAGTTATTCTGAGAAGTCAGGTCTTCAAGCACTTATATACACTTCAGGCACTGCCTGGGCTGAAGTGAAGTGATAATCCTTGGAGTTTGATTTGGTTGGTTGGTTGGTTGCTGGTGTTTTTTGGGTTGGGTTGGGTTTTTTTCTTTTTTTTCCAGGAACAGTTGAATTTTTCTGTTATGAAGAGTCTCCTGAAGCATGCGAAGCATATGTATGCAATGACTGCTAACTAGGTTCTTAAGGGGAAAGACGTTCCGTTGACTTACATAACTCTGAATAGGACAGACATTTCGAAAACTATTAGAGCAAGTGTTTTATCTTTCTAAGGATTTCTGAGAGTAGAACTTGAAATAAAAATTTACTTTTCCATTTGCAAGTATGATTCACACATTTTCCGGGCAGAGGCTGATTGATAGTGTCCCTGATAGCCTCCCCGAAGTCTCTTGCTGTCAGTGGCCATGGTCCAAAGATTAAATATGTTCACAGCTTTCTTAAATTACACCCTGCTAAGGATTTCTTTCTTCTGTTGTTTCGATGATGCAAAATGACACTTTCTTTGAGTGAGCAACAAAAATATCACTCGTGCTGATTGGGAGTATAGGTAATGTCACACAAAGATCACAACTTAACAAAGCACCACAAATCTGGTATCATAAAATGGCATTAGGAGATGACTCAGTCAGTCACTTCTCCTTGGTTCAGTCCTCACGTCCAAGGAGCGCAGGTTGTTTGGAGCTGTGGTCAACGTACATCCCCTACCACTAAACACAAAGCTAAATGTGATGTCCAACAACTGAATAATAAGCATACATGCATGGGTTTTTTAGTTATTCCCAACTATCTCTGTAGTGGGTGTCCTAGTTTTTCACCTACTTGTCTATGAAACACGACACGAACTGGGGCAGGGGTGGTATCTCTGCAGGCTGAGGTTTCTCTGTGCCCTGTGTGTTAATCAGCAGAGACTGACTGCCCTCTACTGGGCTCATGAACGTTCGTCCACGCTGTGAGTGGGATCACAGACACGTCCAACGGATGCCTTCGATAAGTTTGCAGTTGACACTGAAGAGCGGGGCGTGTTGCTAGGCTGGAAGGCAAGGCTGCTGCCGTTCAGAGACTACTTGATAAAATAAAGTAACAGACCAACAGGAAGATCATGGAGCTTAGCTGGGATAAAAAAACCTCAACGTGTCAGTATAGGCTAGGGAGAGATTGGCTGGGGACAGTCTCTGCAGAAAAGAGTCTGCAAGCTGAACACAAGCCAGCAGCATGCCCTTGCAGCAATGAAGGTCAACCACATGTTAGACTGCATTAGCCATACTGTAGGCAGTATGTCAAAAGAAATGATTCCCTTCAATTTCGGTTTCTATTAATGCTATAAGGGACTTCATTGCAATTCATGCATATAAGAAACTGCATCCAGAGCTGGGCCAACCCCTGCAGGAGAGAAACTGGCCAACTGGAGCGTGTCAAATGGAGGGCCACTAAGATGGACAAACAACACTGTTGAAGGTGAGACTGAGGGAGCTGGGTTTGTTTGCCAGGGAGGTGGCTAAGGGGGAGGAGAAGGCACAAGTCTAAATGCAACGTCTAGCTACCTTAAACAGGGTCATAGAGAAAGATAGAGCCAGACTCTTCTCAGAGGTGCCAAGGACGAAAAGCAAAAACTTTCAAATGCTGCAGTAAGGGCAGTTCAGCAGTGGAAACAGGTGGTCAAGGAAGGCTGTGAAACCTTCATTCTTTGAGCTTTTCAAAATTCAGATGAACAAGACTCTGAGCAAAATGATCTAGTTTTGATGTAGGTACTGCTTTGAGCAAGGAGAGAGTAAAGCCTTTTTCACAGACTATAAATCTGTAGAAGTGCTTTTAAGAACTAAAAATTTGGCAACTCTTTAAAATTTCTGTTTTGTTAATTAACATATGAACTTCCTTTATCTGATCATTAGCTGTTCACTGATGTTACTGCATGCTGGAGCTGCCCAGTCACCAAGATTACATCACTGTCATCCTCTTCAAGCATTAGCCAAAGCAGATACCGGAGGTGAACAACTAGCCAAGAGATGTGGCTTTGTTGTCCTGCGGGGTTTTTTGTGTGAACCAGCTCTATTTGTATTTTCAGCACTTGCTGAGACCTGAATACTGCTTACAAACACACTTCAATTGGTGATATAGTCATGAGTTGTTATAACTACATCAACAAGTTGTTCTTGCAAGTGAGAAAGAGCTAAAGGGGCATCTCTTATTTCTGCTGGAAAATAATTTTAAAAGACCGACCTTAGGAAACAAGATAAAATTCACTTTGTAGTATCAATTCCTAAAATTATTTTCTGAACTGAGCTGTATGAGGTTTAGAGGATTTGAATTTTACTAAAATAGACTTGCAAAATCTCAATTTGCAAGGAAAAAAAGACTTTGCCTTTCATAATACCTGGAAAACAACCCTCTTCCCAAGATGTGCCCTCTACTGAATTTTAATCTTGACCTATTTGGAATACATACACACAAAGGTAAAACCACACTGTAGTCACCATGGTGTGTCTCTGTGTATTAGCTAAAGGATTGTAGATGAGAACCTGCCACCAAGAAGCCGCAGCAGCTCAGAATTCAGGGTAAACTGATACCGCTGCCACCAACCAAGTTAGCTAATTGAGAGGTAGCTCGGGTATCTCCTCACCACAGACTGCAGAGTAAACCTGCTTCATCAACGACCCTTTCAGCTTACTCTGCTCACAAGTGTTCCTTATGAACCATTCTTTTTAATTTGGTGATTCTTGAAACGTGTATGATCTTCGCATTTATACTTGGGAAGAAGCGACTTTTTATCTGCTCCTCATGATTTCAGAGTCAAGTTGCTGGAGGTTCAAGGCCATCGTTCTCCAAAAAAATAAAATGGCAGCATCACAGTTTTTGTGAAGAGACCTCTTGAGATATCCACTGCAACCTCTCACTTAGAGTGGGACCTTCACAAACAGTAAATCCGATTGGCTGAAGCTCTTAAGTAGATGATTTCCCATTAATACAGCAAAGTAACCAGCATTAGGACCCAAGTCTTTGGCCATCTTCTGATTTTAAGCCTGTAAGATCAGATGTCACATCTCTAGAACTGCTGTAAGAACATTGTATCTGGGTGACCTTCATTCAAACCCTGAGGAAAAGCCCACGAAGTATTTTTCCACCTGAACATCCCCTGTGCACCCACGGCATTTTTCCATAATTTGCAGTTTGGAGTCACCAAGTTTACTGAAAAAACAATGCTAACTGAATATACTTATTCGATTTGGCTTCTCCTGTATGTGGCATTGCCAAGGAAAACGGTTATGTATTAAAGCTTCCTCTGCCTCTTAGGTTCTTTCTGAAGTAGTCTGTAGATATTGACCCACCCCCCAATCTCTTGTCATGGGGCGTCATATTCAAACTTTATTTGAAAATAGATTATTTCTATTACAGACCAAATCATCAATTTAGGGTTTAGTTCTAGTCTTTAAAAAATGTAATGTCACCCCTTGCTCTTTTCTTCTTTAGGCTGTGTAGTGTTTTTAATCTTCTCTCATTTGGAAAATTCCTTTTCCGACCAGTTTGAGACATTTTCGATTTCACTATCCAGTAACAAAACTTCAATACTTGTTTCTTTTCAGAAATAATGTAATCGGAACTTGGTGTATGTGTAAGCAACACGCTCATGCTTAAAACCTGTAGGAATTCTTTTTCCAGCTCATTTCCACAGTGCACAAAACATTGCTGGTTTGCAGACCCATGAGTGCACTTCGTCTCCACACTTGCAGCTCCCAAACATTTTAGGTTAAAAGTGCTTTTGAAAAGGGTACGTTACTGTAGAGGATGGACGGTTACTTACTATTTTTAAAAAGGAAAATTGGAAGCAACAATATCGACGGTATAAATTTAAACTGTATTTCTAAACTTCTCATGTGAACTGGTAGTTCCTTCAGCTGCTGCAGCGATGTCTGAGACCACCTATACTGATTTATTTGCCGTGGTACGATGAATACAAACTCTTTTCCGTTCACATGCTGCCATACAGTCAGTGTTTCGTAAAGGTGCTTTGATGATTCCGTGAATTGGGGCAGTTGTTCAGCTACTGTTGCTTTGTTGCGTTACCTGTGGGAGATAAATTTTTAAATAATACAAAGAGAAATTATAACTGATAATAAATTATGAGATAGTTTAACACTAAATAATTTAAATGGTCAGAGATTTTCCACAGCTGTCTACCCAAGGGAACTGAAGCCTTACCCAAAAGAACAAATTACTTTAAAAAACAGGAGTAACTTGCTGTATGGCTAATGAAAGATCATTTTGCAATTCTAAGAATACTTCTCACTGCTAGATATAATTTCTACCATTTTATCTTTCGTGCTAGTTCTGTAATACTGCCTATGCTTTGTGAAATATTATCTTTTCCTATGAAACTATATAAAATATTTTTTTATATTAATAGCATGTTGATTATGTTCTGTAGAAACAGCAAATATTCCAAGTCATGACTAGGAAGTCATGGGGAGAAAAACCTAAGAATATACCTTGTAATTATGTCATTTCACATGAAAAGAAGCTCAGAAGGCAGTTACCTTTTTACTAAACACAGGCACTTGAACTTCTCCACCTTTGGGTTCATCTTCACAAAAGCAGTGGTGAATCTGCTGTCTTTGGAAAGAAGGAGGAACAACAACAAAAAAATCTTCAAAACAACTTCTGCAATTTGTTTCCCAGGGCTAGATTACAAGGCACACACAGAGAAACTCAATCTGGAGCTGAGCTCCGATGCCGCAGTGGTGGGCACAGTTCGCATTCCGAAACGGACAGATCGGAATACAGATTTGGCATCGCGTTATGAAGAGTGTTATGGGAAGAATGTACATTCTGGCAGCTTCTGTCCTCTGTTGCAATTCGGAGAAAGTATGACATGATTATGGTACTAGGGAGTAGTTCTGCCACAACTCCACTTTCAGAACATCTCTTGCATTATTAACAGTAATTGTCGCTTGTTTGCAGTATCAATGTATTCCCATTTTGGAAGGAATATCTGTGAAAAGGTGGGCCCCAGGTTTAAAAGACCTTTATCCAATAGATAAAGAGAAGGTCAAGCACATTTCAGAAGATGTAGATAATGCAAAACATCTAAGATCGTATCTTGCAGCTGCAGCCATTACTCGTCCAGTCTGTCGACAGTCCAAATGCT
>NW_010395717.1:0-453 GCF_000710305.1 Buceros rhinoceros silvestris | reverse complement strand
AAAAAAAAAGCACTCTAAGAATCCTAGAGTACTGTTTTGTGTAACTACTTACATCAGACGTCTTGAAGACTATTTGTAATACTCCCACTTAGCTAGTACACATGCAGATACTACTAAAGCGAAGTCTTGGCTCCACATGAAGACGTTGCTATTTTGCAACTGAGATGTTTTCAAAATCCAAACACAGTTACATTTAAAGGGACAGTACAGTCCCTCACATCTTACTGTTCCCTTATGGCAAGTCAGTATTGCAAACCCAGGCTTGTAAGTATCAAAGGAAGAAACAGGGAGACTGGAAGAGTAAAACTTCTCTGAACAGAAACTGGAATGATATCTATCCCGTGGGAATTTCAGAAGCGAAAGTCACTCAGGTTAACATACAATGTTCCATGGCTATTTAGAAAACATTAGTAGAATAATGGGAATGAAATAAGACTAATTTTCTTAATAATA
>NW_010395716.1:0-4291 GCF_000710305.1 Buceros rhinoceros silvestris | reverse complement strand
AGGTGCTGGAAGGGGTTCAGAGAAGGGCAACAAATCTCTTAAAGAGTTTAGAGAACTTGTATTATGAGGAGCAGCTGAGGGAACTGGGGTTGTTTAGTCTGGAGAAGAGGAGGCTCAGGGGAGACCTTATTGCTCTCTACAACTACCTGAAAGGAGATTGTGAGGAGGTGGGGGTCGGTCTCTTCTCCCATGTTACAAATGACAGGACGAGAGGAAATGGCCTTAAGTTGTGTCAGGGGAAATTTAGGTTGGATATCAGGAAAAATTTCTTTACAGAGAGGGTTGTGAAGCATTGGAACAGGCTGCCCACGGAGGTTGTGGAGTCCCTTTCCCTGGAGATGTTTAAAAGCCGTGTGGATGTGGTGCTGAGGGACATGGTTTAGGGACCCCGGCAGCGCAGGGTGAACAGTTGGACTCAATGATCTTAAAGGTCTCTTCCAACCAGATGATTCTGTGAAGAAAGACATGGACCTGTTGGAGAGGGTCCAGAGGAGGGCCACAAAAATGATCAGAGGGATGGAGGACCTCTGCTATAAGGACAGACTGAGAGAGTTGGGGTTGTTCAGCCTGGAGAGGAGAAGGCTCCAGGGAGACCTTATTGCAGCCTTCCAGTACTTAAAGGAGGCCTATGAGAAAGATGGAGACAGACATTTTAGCAGGGCCTGTAGTGGCAGAGCAAGGAGGAATGTTTTTAAACTAAAAGAGGGCAGATTCAGACTAGATATAAGGAACAATGAGGGTGGTGGAACACTGGAACAGTTGCCTAGAGAGCTGGCAAATGTCCTATCCCTGGAAACATCCAAGGTCAGGCTGGACTGGGTTTCTGAGCAACCTGATCTAGTTAAAAAGGGGGGTTGGAACTAGATGACCTTTAACAATCCCTTCCAATCCAAGCCATTCTATGATTCTTTGATTCTGTTAGCTTGCTTTTACTGCCTGAGCTGGCACAGCCTGAGAGAAGACAATAGATGGGTATAAAGTAAAAGGTCCAAAATGCAACCCTGATGGGCAGCTACGGGAAGACTTGGGTTTGGGGACTGTGAACAGACAGACATCTGGGGGAGTTGGGCTGAGAGGAGGGAGGTAGTGCAAGGGGTAGAGAAAAGGCAGCTGGGAAAAGAAGGGAAGGCACACCAGGCAGGCTTACTTATAAAGAGGTCAGCAAGCTCTCTGTCAAGAATAACTTATGTCCCGTTTTGATGCCAATGATTACAGAGCAGCAGAAAGTAACTCAAGCCAGGAAACACAGAGACAGCAACAGTAGCACAGCTGAGGGCATTTCCAAGCAGAATTTCCGCTGCGCCACCAAAGTCTGCAAAAGAAACTGGTATTCTCGAGGATGTATTTTCCCCGTGAGATCTATAAATTTATTGTCCAAATCTTTGAGAAATGCCATGCAGAATTGTTGCACAGAATTCTCTCTGAGAGGGATTTCAAACCTCAGGCAAGAAAATCCACTGGTCAGCTAGCAGTAAAATCTGACCCATACTAACATGTGGTCCTCTCCATTAGCTGATTTTATAAGGCAAGAACAATAATCTGGCATCAGAAGGGGCAGCTGCCTTTGAGAACAGGAGGCAGACCAGTAGCCTTAACATGAGAATTAAAAATGCTGTTGCATTGCAACCAGTATCATCCTTAACACAGTCTAAACACACAAACATTTTCTTGCAGTAACAGAGAAAACCTATTATATGCTACATTTCCACCACATGCAGGATTAAACAAGTTTATCAAAATCTGGGATTTTCTGTCCTGGTGAACAGGCGACATGTCCATTTGTATGGACAAAACTGAAAACCTCATTATTGCCCAGTTTCAGCATATTAGGCTCTGCAGGCAGAAACCACAGTACCTAGGTCTTCCCATGGCTCTTGAAACACTGGTTCCTGTGGCAGGAACAAGAGAAAATAATTGAGGAATTCCTCTTTTCAAGGATATGCAACAGGTAGAGAAATTTTCAAAGAGGTATCCCACAAGTTACTATCTGGTTTTGAAAATAAAGAAATGAATAAACTCTTCAATGTAATGGGACAATAAACGATGTGTGAGTACCACACCCTGCCCCTGCCAAGGGGCAGACAAGGGCACTTCCCTAAGGCTGTCAGGACAGAGGAGCACCAGCCATGCCTAGGGACAGCGGCACTCCCAGCGCGGACTCTGGCCTTGCCAGCCTCAGCGAAGAGGAAGGGCCTCCCTTCTGCCCAGTAGCCAGCCCCCTGAAGCGGGCGGCCTTGCAAGTGGGCAGCAAATGGGCTCATCTGTGCTCAAAAACGCAGCCTGCTCTATCGTTAGATCTCCTGATCACCCACAAGTGAGCATGACAGACACTGCTGATGAACAGCTGTGGACTTCTGTTCTGGGAACACGAGTTTTAAAGGAAATGAGGGTGTTTATTTGATGGATGGACTTCGGTGTACAAACTACTGTAATTTTTATTTTAAAGAGATTTGTAAAAAATAAAAGAGGTTCCTTTTACTCGCTTTGTAGACAGTAAATATTTTACGTTCCTGATGTCTGGTGCTAGCCATCATTCTTCTCCACCCCATCAAATAAAACATCAACCATGGCACTGCTTGTGCTGTGCCTGTTCCTTTCACCCCTGCACTTCATCTAACACAGAGGAAACATTACCTTATGTTACTGCGGGAACCACTCTGCCTGTTTTAAAAAGTGCCTATCAGCTCCCTGCCTTCCCTTACAGCCTCATTAGTCGTGATGCCCAAGCAGCAAGTTTTTGTCCCAGCTACCCAGGACCACAGTGGCAGCATCACTCTCAGGGATGTTGCTTAGTCAGGCACCAGTCAGTCACAGTTAACTGTGAACAATCGTAAAAACTACCCAGCGGCTGCTGCCTTTTGCAGTGCCAGTACCAGGGGTGGCTGCGAGTTGTCCAGCCTCACTGCCCTTGCTCCCGGATGCAGATGAAGCATTTCTGCTCCTGGCTGGAGGGGAAGTAAGTGTTCCTGGTAGAGTGAGCTAGAAGTAATAATAATCATAACCCAGCAGATACCAACGGTACACACCTATTTCAATGTTGCTGATATGCCCACTCAGCAGCTGCCTGAAGTGTTTTGCACAGAACCAGCTTTTTACCATACAAATTTGAATTTAGCATGAGAGACTGGGTATTCACCACCAGACTCTTCTTTTTGTCTTTTTCTTCTAAAACAATGGCACCCAGCCTGCTGCTTGTGAGGAAGAAGTTGCCTGAAAGATCCTCACTGCTCGTAAGCTGGGCTCCTCCTGCAAGAGGTCCTGTGTGTGCACACACCTGTGCAATGCTGACACACCAAGGAAAGCTGGGGAGTCCACATATTTCTGCGCAATTTCATGCTCCATGTACCACCTGGGCAGCCATGATTGTGTCTACCTGTCTTGGTTTTTTTAGAGAGTTGCCAGAGGTTTTACGCTGGACCGCACTTAATGCAAACTGATTCATGGCTCATAAAATATGCTCCAGATATGCTAACAGCATGAAGAAGTCTCATACTGAAGGGGTATAGTGATGCTCATGGAGTCATTGGCATTAATACACGTGTCTTGGCAAATCACTTACAAATTGTCCCTGAACGACATTATTGTCTTCTATACACTCGCTCATAGGGTGGACCAGACTCAAGCTAGCAAAGGACCCCAGCATCAGGATGCAGAAATGAGGGCTCTAACAGCCGCAACATGTTCATAGTGTGAAAATGACAGACTCCCTTTCAGGTATTTTAACATTATTAAGAAAGTCTACACGGTTTCATCTGCCTCTTACAGGCACCAGCTACAATGCCATGGCCGAATACTTCCTTGACTCCTGCACCATTTCACAGTACAGGTTGTATTAAGCAAACTTCTAGCTATCCTTGCTGAGCAAGTCTGAAGTAGTGATGGCAGCCTTCTCTTTTGTTTGGTATTGTGGCGCGTGACAAAAATACCGTCATATATTCACAGACTACCAGCAGTATTTAGTAGTACTGACAGCTCTGAAAAAACACGTTAGCACCCCTAACATTTCCTCCTCCTATGTCCCCATCCCCTCAAGACTAAAGGCTTTTTGGTTTATTTAGACGGTGTCTGCCTCTCTCCGCTTTGCTTTGTTAGAGATGTAACAAGAGCTCAAATAGCCCCACAGCAGCTGCCAGATCCCTCGGCCCCGGCCTAGCTCGAAGCATTCCCCTTCCCAAGATAAAGCCGGAGCAGGTTTGTACACCTCACACCATCTCGCTTTCCACCTGCCGGGTAAGGAGAGCGGGGGAAGGCCGCGCCCTGGCACCGTCGCTTGCTCGACACCCCCGAGGCC
>NW_010395715.1:21327-31019 GCF_000710305.1 Buceros rhinoceros silvestris | reverse complement strand
CTCTTCCAACCAGGTGATTCTGTGATTCTGGTGCTGTGCAGGTGTACTTGTCTGGCTCTGTGTTAACAACCTGCAGGTTTGAAATAAATAAGGGTGTAAATAAAGGTGGCTCCTGGGCCTGTAAAAGTGGACTACAGCTGCTGCAGAGACCAGTGTTGCTGCAGTGCTTGCTGCTCCTTGCCAGCCCTCCCTGGCTGCTTCAGTCCCCTGCTCCTTGGCTTTGCAGTTAGGGGGGTGGTTAGGCCAGGGGCTTGGCTCCCTGAGCCCTGCTTTTACTGCTCCCACCTCTCAGCACAGCCTTGACAGACAGCTGTGTGCTGCAAGAGCAGATCAACAGGGCAGTGTTCGCCAGCCTCAAACTGGGTCAATGTTGAGCACGAATGCTTTAAAGTGCTTTCCACTGCCTGAAGCTGGATGCAAAAGGGGAGCTCCTGGCCTGTCCAGCCTGCTTGCTTGTTTTCCTTAGCTGTGGGGAGCCCGTATTTCAATCCTTGTGCTAGTTAGGGTTTCTGTTTCCTGCGGGCTGGTGAGTTACTACTGCGTGCACTTGGCATGCATGTTTCCCCGGGGAGGAGAGGGCAGCAATGACTCTATGTTATTAACAATACACTGCACTTGAGTCCAGGTACAAGGAGAGATCTCGAAAACTCCTATTGGCTTGTTTTGTGTTTGTTTTGATGTACTGTGCCCCTAGTAAGGATTGCAATGGTGGTAGTAGCTACAATGACCTACATTTGAGGTCTGCCAGCTTAAGTGTAGGAAAGCTGGAAAACATCTTGTTGAGAAATTATTATTATACAATAGTAGAGTGTTACAGATGTTACTGGTAGCCTAAAGTGTGTCCCTGGATGTAGTACTTACATATTGTAAAAAGAGCTGTCTTTTAGGAAAGCAAAGTAGTGGCTTAATTATCAGACTTGGTTCTTTGTACAGGCCTTTGTAATGACTTGGGGCATTTTTGTGTCTGTACAGGTTCCTGAGTATGGTTTAGTTTAATAGGCTTGCTGTAACACTGGTGTCTGCTCTCCGGCAGGGTAAACCAGCTTCTGCTGAAAACTGGTGAGCTTTTCCTGTAAGGCAGATGTTTGGGAAGGCCTCTTCTGGGCAGAACCTCTTTCTGGTGGCTTCAGGGTGTAACTGTGCATAGAGTGTATTGGACGACTGTGTAAATGTGACAGGTTTCTTTTATTCCCAGGCATTAAACTTCGTCCCTATCAAATAGAAGGTGTCAAGTGGCTGGTGCAATGCTATGAAGTCCAGCATGGCTGTATCCTGGGTGATGAGATGGGTCTTGGGAAGACTTGTCAGGTATGTCGTCGTCTTCCGGAAAATGATCTTTGCCCAACTTTTTTAGCCCAATGTTTCTGCAGAATGAAAAACACAACCTAATGATTGGTCAGTTAAGCAGCCACATCTTGAAGTACATACTCAAAAGAGAGAGCTGTTGTTTCTTTCATTCTTTAATCAGTTCAAACAACTGTTAAGTCCTGAGTAACACTCAAAAAAGGTTTCCAGGTTTTGTAAAAAGAGGAGTGGCCTGTTTGTACAGACACCTTAATGCATAATTCATAGTGCTCAGAGCTGAAAGCACAATACAGCCAGTAGAGAGGGGATGATGTCTCCTTGCTGCAACTACAGCAAGATGATTTTTGAGGTTGTCCACACACGGATTAAAATTTACATGCATAAATTTTCCAGAGGTTTGGTTGGTTGGTTTTTTTTTTTTGAGAAGTTTTTCAGTGAGTTTCAGTTTTGTTAGAAAATGTCTAGAAAATGTTTGTGCATATGTTCAGCTGGTGGTATTCAGTGGGTCTTAAATAACAAAGTAGTAGTTTTAGAACGTGATGTATGGTAAATCTTCTTTTTTGTGACTGCAGGAAAAAGATCTTTGGAAAGGGACTCCAGAGGTCATGTTTTGGGATCTAAGCTTTTTTGTCAACCATGGTGGATCTTATCTGGTATTCTACCAGCTTTTCTTTGTGCTAGAACCTGTGGGAACTAGCTACAAAGTTCAACAATAAGACAGTTCATGTAGGTTCAGGCTATTGGGTTGAACTCTTTCCTCGTTATATAAAAAAAAATTAATATTTTCCTTGCCTTCCAGACTATTTCTCTACTTCTTTATTTGACAAAAAAAATAACGAACAAAGAAAGATTTCTGATTCTTTGTCCTCTGTCCATTCTGAGCAACTGGAAGGAGGAATTGGAGAGGTAAGTTTCAAGAGTTGTCAGGCTCACGGTATTCTTGCACAGCAAGTTACAAAAATTGTCTTCAAATGTGCTCAGTCCAACAGTTTCCTTCTTTTCAAAAGGAAAAAAAAATAACAAGGGAAGCTACTAAATCAACAAATCAATGCAAACTATGCAGCTAATGCATAGTCTTTACAATGCTGTGGTATATATGAACTCATCCAACTTATTGGATGACTTTCAGCCCAAATGCCCCCACTAGCTCCTCGCTTTTCATTGATTTGTGCTCAGCCTTTCTTAGGCAGAATCTGCTGAAGACAGACAGGATTCTGTACGATGAAAGGTAAGACCCAAGTTGAGTAGTGTCTTTCTTGGCATGCTCACACATGCGTGTAAAATACGTTACATCTGTGCACGCAGCCCATCTTCACCGGGGAGCAATGATTGTGCTGACGGCACATTTGCTATGCCCAGAATATGTACATTTTTAAGCTGGAGCCCAAATATTCCTTTTAAGAGGGAGGGTAGAAAGTTAAAAGATTAGAGCAGAAGTTTGTCTATGTGGCTTTCAGGCAATGCTGTTTCTCAGCATCTGAAGTCATCCAGGTTACCTCTGAAGTGAGTTGGCCTGATTTGGATAGGCTTGTGGTTGGAATAGTTGGTGGAAAGTGCATTCCTTCACAGATCAGCAGCCGACAGCTATCCAGGAGGAATATTAGGCAAATACCGGCGGGGGGATTAAATAAAGAATTTTATAGTCTCAGCATTCCTTTCATGGAACTGGTTTGATCTGCTTTTTGAGTAAGAGGATAAATTATTGAAGCCCTGACACTGATCTGTTTGCTGCAGACATTATTTGAATTTAGTTTACCATGATTTGGGCCAATTCTTTTGTCCCAGCTGGACAAACTGTATTCATTCATCTGCTCTTCATGAGCCTTTTCAGTTCAGGATAGCAGATGGGCCAGGAGATGGGTTTTCAGTCATCTGCCTTGGACTTTGAGACCTAGGAGAACAGTTTATTTGGGACTTATTCAAGCCAGAACGAGCATTCAAAGTGCCAGACTGAGAGGCAAATTAATCAGAAAGGGGTTAGATGCATAAGATGCGATCCAGCTGCATCCCATAGAAGGGTAGGGTGTTTGGGTAGGAGGTTCTCATTATCTGTGCAGTAGCTATGTTTGATGCTGGGGTCCAGGGTCATAAACGCTTGAAAGACTTAGCTTGGCTCCCTGTTTTTGCTCTGTCTTTCTCTTTACGATAGGTTTGCTCCAGGTCTTTCCTTTGTGACATACATAGGCAACAAGGAGGAGCGACCTAAACTGCAGCAGAACCTGAAGGAGCAATCTCATTTCCATGCAGTCTTGACAACATATGAGGTATGTGGTATCTTTGTCACTTGAAAGGAGGGCTTTCCTTGCCCCTTCCGTTCCTCTGTACCACCCTGCGCATGCCTCATCCTCCGTACTCATCTCTGACCTGTCTCAGTAATTTTCTACTCTGTAACCCATTTCACCAACTCGTCTCCGTTGCTAGAGTTTTTGTGTCCCTAAGACAATCTACTTTAACTCCAGATTTACTGCATAGGTGTATCACACCTTCAGTAAACAGACAGATGTCCATCCTTGACTAATACTAAATGGTATCTGCATTGTCTCTGTGTTGTGCTTTACGGACCTTTAGCATTTAATACAAGCATAAATGTATGTGATGTTTATCAAGATTCTATTGATCAGGCAATGCGAGAACACTTAGAGTTTGCCTTTTTTGAACCCTCTTCAGCGTGCCCTCCTCAGACAAAATTCTCATTGCTGGACTGCAAAATGGTGAGGTTTCTGCTGCAATTAATAGGACTTTGGGCTGAATTTGATCAGAACTCTCCTGAGAAGGTTGTGGCCTGCTGTCAGTGGAACCAATCAGAATAGGGTTGCTTCGTCGGTCACTGCTTTGGACTTTGCATGATCTGGTGCTCAGTTACCTGGAGTTGAAAAAAGCCCTTATTTTTGTCTTATGAGTCAGTCCCACACAGGTGATACTTCATATTGGCACTTTGATTTTATTTTAACAATCTCCTAACAAACACATCAACTTGAAATTAGATTAAAAGCATCTCTTACGCCTTTTTTTTTTTCTGCCTTTCCCTTTGTCCTTTTGCTTTCCCTCTCTTCAAGTATTTTATGGTCTCTTCCTGCTGGAGTTGTGTGACCTGTGCTGGCCACTCTGAACCTGAACCTTTTTGTAGAAGTGGGATGGGGTAGCAGTGCTAACCCTTGTCCCAGATGTTATAAATGGAGGTGGTTATACTGAAGCAAGTCCTGGAAATCAATCGAGTATGTCGAGATATTTACTTAGCTAGGCATTTCTTGACTCAGTTGCTTTTGATGATAAAATTCTGTGCTTTTTAAGGATTTCTCTTGAGTGACCTGATTCCTCTTCCTCTGAATCTGAAGTTGCGCAAGCAATGTCTACACTTCAGGATACAGTCAGGTCATCCTGATTTAGATTAATCCACTGAAGCATGTTTGGCTAGAGTGAAAAAGATTGTGGTGCTGAAGGTGCATGATGTTTTTCAGAGAGTGAGAAAGATATGAAAAACCTCACAGAGGTGAAGAGTATTTCTATTAATTCTCTCAGGTTCTACAGCTGGTGTTTTGCCAGACAAGAGTTGAAATGTAGGATCACAACAGCTTGTGGTTACAATAGCTATCATATTACTTTCCTCAGGTAATGAGTGACTTCATTCTGCTCTCCTCCCTTCTACCATAATTTACAAGTAGACAAAAACACATTCTCTTTCCTAACTGGTATATGAACTTAAGTCCTAAAACACAGTTAATTTCTTTCCATTGCAGATTTGTCTGAAAGATGCAGCATTTCTGAAACTGTGAGTCTGGTTTTAATTTTTTTCAAATTTAGTTCTGCACATCTGTCAGCAATTTCTTAAGTGTATGTTTGTACATGTGTGAGATCCCACATCTTGTTTCACAAGAGCCAAGGATATCCTTTGCTTGTGATTAGGGCTTTGCCTTTACCAGCTTTCAGTGAAGAACCTTTAATGTCAGCTAAGTTGTATGGGAATTTCCTCCAAAGACAGTTTTCAAGCCAGTTAACTCAAAGTAGTGTGATGATACGTAGTGGCTTATAGCAGTACACTAAATATCAGTCCAGAAGATTGATATTTAGAACAGAGGAGATCTTCAAAAGTTTCAGATTATAAAGGTATTGGATGTAAAATTTGCTGAAATTGACCTGTATTATACTGCGGTAATCAGGTGCTAATACCATATTCTGAAGTTTATTGCCACTTGCCGCCAGTCAGAACTGTGGAGGACTTATGGAGCATTATGCTTTCTAGCAAGACTGATTATACAGCTGAAGTTCAGTCTGTAGAAAGTATTGTCATGGCCACACAGGATTTTACAGGAGCCTACACTTGAAATGGGGAAGAGTTTTAATATTTTTTAGTAATAGCACTAATGCCTCACAGTAGTGGTGACCGCTGTGACAAGTGTTGGGGGCAACCAGGTATCATGAATAGCTCAGGGTCTTTGTAGGAGCAGAGACCTACTGGCCTCCAGTGATGCATTTTGGACCTCCTAGAACTAGTCAGGCCCACTGTGGCTGGGCTGTTGTCTTTCTGCAAAACACCTGCCCTTGGCCAGTGGAAACAGCAGGTTGTGCTGGATTAACGCATCATGGTAGAAGTGAGGCATTATGAAAGGTAGCTATGACCATACTGTCCTTAGAGTTTTGTTTCATGTCCTACACTACTGCATGTGGGTCTGCTTGTTTTGCAGCTTAGCTCTGGGATGTAGTACCCAGGAAGAGCAGGTAACTAGCTGTAGTGTCACAGAAATGTCAGCTCCAGTGCTATTTCCTGCTTCTAAGGCTAGTAGATAACCTCAAAGCCATGTCACTCGAGGGTTTTTTTGCCCTCTAGTATTCCTTCTCTAAAAAGTGGCTGCTAATCTTTTGTACCGTATCCTGTGTAGGAGCACTTGGAACACTTTGTGAAGGTAGGTCAGTTGTCTCACCACCACCACCACTCCTTACAAGCAGTGTAGTGACACAAATGAGTTGAGCAGGAGTTCTAATGTAATGTGGAGAGATTCAGTTGCTGAGCCTATAGAGTAAGAATAATGTCATTTCACTGTCCTGGCAGTGGAGAAACTCTCTTAAATAGCAAAGAGGGGAATCAAGGAACACAGAATGTGGGGAGAATATAGGTCCCTGTGATTCCACCTCTTTTATTTCACTGGGGAGAGAAGCATGAGGGTAGGAAAAGCCAGAAGGTCATGCTTTCCCTTCAGCCTACCTGCCTACCCATTAGTCAAATGACCATGGAAATCACTCTGTTATGTGGGAGTTGAAAGCCTCTTGGTAAGCAGGCACAAACACCAAGAGCTGAAAAGATCTGGAGTTTGTATTAAGGCTAGTGGATCTACTAGGTCACCAGTGCTTCTGCAGCCTGCTTGATGAGGCACTTCATGTAGCTGTATGAGGCCCAGAATAAGCTGAAGCTCCTGGCTTGGGTGATTTGCAAAAGGCTTGTAATCATTCTGCCATCACTGCCTGATCGTAGTTTTGCACAGGTGCAAGGTCCTAGTTTTGCATCTCTCTTGTTCCAGATTGTAGACCTCCTTGAATGTCTGGAGGTGGAAAGAGAAGCAACAAATTCAAGTGAATTTACTTAGTTTTGATATCAGAACTCATCCAGGCTATAGTTAAAAGCTGTGTTGGCTGTTGAAAACCTCCCACCCTCCTTGTGATATTTGCTTGTGGTTCATGGGGTAGGACCATCTCAATTTCAGCCAAGCAGAGCCATTGCTTATTTCAGTCTTTTTGTACTGCCAAGAATGAATTGCCTGCTCTTAACTGAGGATGCTGCTTTTTCAGGTTTAACTGGGCTGCCTTGGTTGTAGATGAAGCTCACAGACTGAAAAATCAAAGTTCTCTGCTTTACAAGACACTTTCTGAGGTAAAATAACTCACCCATCTTTTAGTGTCTAAAGCATTTTTTCACTTAAGTATAGCATACAGATTCTCTGTTCCTCTGAGTATTTATTATGCTCTGGGCTACAACCAGTTGCCATCAGAGTTGGTGAATGTGTTCCCATACTTAGAGGCAGACAGATGAAGGCCTATCTCGGTTTTGCGTGGAGTTGGGCTGTATTTGGAGCTTATCTCTCATTCTGTCTCGTCTTCAGGCTTTGACACATTAGAGCAATTTGACTGAAATTCAGACATAGTGCTGAACTGCAGCTGTGCTACCGAAGTGGTAGAAGTCTTGCTGACCTAAGACAATATAGAGTGACAAGAGGCTATCTCCAGCTCTGGAACGGTGAAGAAACCCTCGCCTAGTTCATGGGACCTGAAGTCATGACTTACTGCCTTCCATTGTCCCATGTAATGGATCCACCCTTTTTTTTATTGAAATCAGTAGAATTGGTCTAGCTTCCAAAGCACTCTACCAGGTACAATGCCTGAATGAAGGCTGCGTTTCTTGTCATGGCAGTGAAACGTAGGCATTAGGTCTGGGCTGGCAAAAGCGACTACACTACTTTGAAGAAATTTTCGATTAAATTCTTGAAAAGCTCATATCTTCCAGACATTGTTGATAATGTCTGCACTTCAGGAATTTTGGCTATAGTCACAAAGAAATAGGTGTGGTATACCTTAGCTCTCCTTCTAACGTATTTTGTATTGCCAAATTTGAGAGAAGAGTTGTATTTTTTAAAAGGTAACCATATTTCCCAGGTCTCTTTATAAGAGTTACTGTAAGCCAAATAATGTTGCTGTGTTTCTCATTTAGTCAGTCAGCAAATAGTAGTGGAACATAGTCTTTTGCAGTTTCATTTCACTGTCTTATTCGACAGCATTTTCTTGTCATCTCTCATTACGTAACACTGAGCATGAAATACTGGACCGTAGAGTGCATGGATCTGAGAATTTTGATAACAGTTGGCTTTGCACTTTGTTCTTATTTAGCTTACACTGTCTTCCTTGCATTGGTGCCGTCCTAGACAGTTTGGTAGAGCTGTTTGATTGTCACACCGTGCTTTACATGGGATGGTTTTGGTGGACATTTGCAGCATTCCGCAGGCAGTGCCACCTGTCTTCTTTAAGTTAAGCTTAAGAGTGGTGTGGGTGGAGTTGTATATTAAGTAACATTTCACTCCAGATATTTTCTTCTAATAATATTGTTTTGTTGATGGTTCTTTCAGTTTTCAGTAGGCTTCAGTCTGCTACTCACAGGCACTCCAATCCAGAACAGCCTCCAGGAACTGTACTCCTTACTCAGCCTTATTGAGCCTGACATCTTTCCTGGGGAACAAGTGAAAGAGTTTGTTGAGAATTACCAAGCGATTGAAAAGGAGAGTGAACCAGGTCAGTAATATACCATGTGATACTTGAATCAGAACCAGCTCTTACCTTGACAAGGAAGCAGACGTGTTGTGTCCCCTGTATTTGCTTTTTTAAATGCTGACTAGATTTAAAACAAAGCCTCTAAAAGTAATGATTATTTACCTTAATGTAGCTCTTACTTATTTAAGTATGGAGTTATATTTTGGTTTCTCTGTTTGTAAAATTGGGCTTGAATCATTTCACTAGTAGATGTAAAGTTCCTTATATGTTTATTTTGTAAGTATAGTTGTGAAGGTACTATGTAAATTCATTACATTTAATGCAGTAATTTCCTGTTCTTTTTCCCTGCCGCTGCGTAGCCAAAGAATTGCACAATCTTCTGCAGCCCTTTTTGCTTCGAAGAGTCAAGTCTGAGGTGGCTGCAGAGCTACCAAAGAAGGTGGAAGTTGTTCTGTACCATGGAATGTCAGCTCTGCAACGGAAGTACTACAAGGCTATTTTGATGAAAGATCTTGGTAACTAAGGGGTTTGAACACTATCAGCTAATTTTGAAACTAATGTTAATTCCTTTGGTAAATCTGTGCTCTGTTGTAGTGAAGGAGAAGATACTTTGGCATGCAGAATATGCATAGAATGAACATGTGAAATTCAGTGCTTTGAGCTGCTTGATTTGTAGCTTTAGCTTGTCATAAAATAAGAGATATGAGTCTAGAGCTGAGCTTTTGCAGAGCTTGGGAGGGTCAGCTTCAGGATTCTGCTTTGGGCCAGCCTGTAATTAAAAACAGTTATCACCCGGTAAGCCTGCTCCTATCCCCTATTTTTGTGTTCAGACGAAAGGGAGCTACAGGAAATTTTGGATCTGTGCATCTCTACAAATTTTCCAATAGTAGTACAGCTGCCATACAGCGAATTTAAATGTACTGGATGTAGATATGAGTTTCTTAGGAAACCATGGGGCCGTATAGACAACGTAACCGGTCTCTGACCATAATTGTTCGCTCCCTGTCACTTCACATGTGAATGAACTGTAATAAAGCGTCTTGAGGTATGAGAGAAAGTATTTGCTCCTCTCTGAATTCCTTCTCTTCCATCTATGCATACCACATCATATGGTCTGCTAGTGCTTATGGGTTGTA
>NW_010395715.1:20881-21205 GCF_000710305.1 Buceros rhinoceros silvestris | reverse complement strand
GTTAAACGGGGGGAATGGAGACCCTTTGTTCTTCTAGGGCTAATGCCTGCTTCATCAGGGAGCCAGTGGCATTTCCCATGCACATCACCAGGCTGAACCTTCTTCTAAAGTCCGCATATGTGCTTTTTGTCCTCACAAAAATGCAACGCTTCTTAACTGCCTCGTTACCTAGTAGAACTCTCCACTTTATTACTTTTTTTTGATAGAAAATTCAGATGAACTACACCAAATTTCTTTCACTATTTGATGATGTCGTCTTTTTTTTTTTTTTTTTCCCACTTTTAGAAAAATGACAGTGACCCTTTCAAGGGAGGCCAGAAATTT
>NW_010395715.1:16562-20685 GCF_000710305.1 Buceros rhinoceros silvestris | reverse complement strand
CAGGATCTTTTTCTAAAGGCTTGTCCAAAAAAATGTGAGGGAAACTTTATTTGGTCCATGAAAACAGATGTGTTAGTCTTGAGATGGAAATTCAAATGCAGATGTGATATGCAGAAAGAGATATGAGGGCTGCATTGCAAGTGATGCCTCCTTTTTTATTCTGTTGGCCCACAATGTTAGAGGCAGATGTTGGTGGAATGGCAGCACGGTTGAACCTTCCCACTGATGTTCTATTAAATTTTGTTGCTGTATGACAGACGGCATCAGAGGGGCAGTCTGACAACATGACCTCTGACATGGCACTGTGTGTGAAGCGAAGGTGTGTAACTGAATTCCTCCACGTGGAGAAAATTGCACCTATGGACATTCATTGACGGGCTGAATGTGTACAGAGACCAGTCAGTGGGTGTCGGCACAGTGAGGTGGTGGGTTAAATGAGCTTGGCAGGCAGGGTCTTGTTCATCTCTGGTGAAAATGCAAAATGCACAGCCAATGGTGGTGACTGTATCAAAAAGTAGTGGTTTGTAGCTGAGAATTTGCTCTATGAAATAGTGTTATTATGCTCTTCATATCTATTGTAGTTTATTGTAGTTTAAATAGGAGGCATTACTTTCAGAGCGACTTACCTACTCCAGTGCTGTAGCCTTGAAGAGTAGTACCCAGAAATAGGAGGCATTACTTTCAGAGCGACTTACCTACTCCAGTGCTGTAGCCTTGAAGAGTAGTACCCAGTCACACCCATTGACGGAGCATGGACTTTCCTGCTGAGATCCTTTTCTGTGCTCTTTCTTCCAGATGCATTTGAAAATGAAACAGGAAGGAAGGTTACACTTCAGAATGTCTTAATTCAGCTTCGAAAGTGTGTTGCCCACCCATACCTTTTCAGTGGTAAGAATGCACTCCTCTCTCTTGAAATAGAAGTAAGTTTCTTGATTTACACAGTGGTTTTCTATTATTGCTTGGCAGTGTAATGCGTAGAGGCAGCAAGTAATAAACAATGTTTTACTTGAATCAGAACCAGCTGTGAGTTCGTGACCAGTTCCAACATAAGACAGTTCAGCAATGATGAGGAATAAAGTAGGGGACTGTTTCTTACTGCAGCTCTCTAAGTTTTCTCATCAGCGCATCTACTCTCACCTGAACAATGAAATCTCAATGCTTTGTGAAATACCAAGGGAGTTCTTTAGAGACAGAGAAGGACCATCACTGCTCAAGCAAGCATCATGGGAGTCTGCTTGGTGATAGTGCAAACACACTGAGATTGGCCACTGAGTTAACTTCCATAGTATTAGATTTGCTTCTGAAACTCATTTCTGTTCCAGGTGTTGAGCCAGAACCCTTTGAGATTGGAGACCATATTGTTGAAGCCAGTGGCAAGCTGTGTTTGTTGGATAAACTCCTTTCATTCTTATATGCTGGGTATGTCACGTTGGGATGAGGAAGACAGGGTGGGGTTGACCTAGAGAGAAGAGGTAAACTGGGAAGTCAAACTACCTTATTTAGCCATAGATTGAGTAGATACTCATCACAATGCAAGCACTGGCCTATTGCACGTTATTGAGTACCTGAAAGAAGTTGTTTCAGTATAAGGAGTTGCATTAGAGATGGCAGAGGAACCTCAAAGCTTTTTGTAGCTTCCCTTTAAACATTTCTCAAAACACCTTACTAACACTCGCATGTTCTTATATTTGCCATATTTGGGAACCTGGGAGAATTAACCATGTGCCATGGCATTCCACATTTTGACTGTGGGTTTCCTGAGAGTAGCATCAGTTGACTTCCTTTGTGCTACCATGCCTTTGTTAGTCTGGGAGGCGGACTGCATAGCAAATGTGAAAAAGAAATTTGACTGGACCAAAACCCCAGAAGAAGTTGAAACTTCAGTTTTGATGATGGTGTTCAGAACTCCTGATGCTGGGCTCTGATAACTTCAGAACCTGGAACCCAAGGACTCTGGGTATTTACCTCCAGCTCTTAGATGGGAGGCAAATCAAACTGCAGTTTGCATTCTTGTGCAGTCTGTGAAGCAGTGCCTCCTGCATGACAGAAATTCTGCCTTCTCATTTAATCAGGCTGTAGTTTCCCTTTGACCACCTCCAAAGGACAGAGCTTCAGCAGACCTTTGGAAGTCTGATGTGGTTGTGGAGGTCTCTGTTCTTCTGCTGTATAGCATCTTGTGAGTGGGTGCCTCTCCCTTGAATATCTTTGCCACAGGACCAGCCCTGTGCAAATTCTGGCCTTGAAAATGCCTGTGTTCTGCTCTACAGTGAATTCTGATTTAAACAGAGCACTGATGCCTAGAGCTGGGAGGGAGGAGAGTTGATCTCTCATGTATACACAGTCATAGGCAGAGTTTGATCTTGAAGGTCATTTGCTGGAGGAGGAAATGCTGTACTGTCACAGAGATGCTGATACCACATTTTCCCAGCATCTAAAATGTTTTGAGGTGTGTGATTTGAGAGCAGTCTGGTGTGGCAGGTCCTGTGGTGAAGAAGACCTTGTGATGCTAGATTGAAACTGAGGATCTTTTTAGACAGGCTCCTGTCCATCCTCACCAGGCTGCATCCAGCCAGCAGCAGAGTTGTGCCAGAGCCTTGTTGTGTCTCTGTGACTCTAGATGCAGTGACTGATGATGGCAGATGAGGCTGACTGGTTGCTTATGGATGTGGAGTTGAAAATGTGAGGGAATGGGCAGTGAATCTGTGAGTCTTAGTGTGGAGAGGATTGAGGCCTTGCTATTTAACAGTGACTGGTTAAGCTGTTGTAACCCCTCTACCAATCTGTGAAATGCTGTCACAGTATGTTGAGGCTCATGGTGTCTTAATGTTATTTTTCCAGTGGCCACCGTGTCTTGCTCTTTTCTCAGATGACTCAGCTGCTTGATATCCTGCAGGACTACTTGGACTATAGAGGTGTGTTCTACATGCTTTGTCACCAGTGTCTTATCCTAATGATCTCTGCCATATATTTTTCCTCTGATTTTGGTTGGTCTGCCTGGGATGGAGAAGGGATTGTGGTGAGGATTTATTGCTTCTTAGTAGATAGAAACCATATTCTTGCAGTGGTGCTGTGAGTTGGAGGGTCTTGAGTTCAGCTGTCTTCTGTGTTACCACCTGCCTGAAATGAGCTGGCACTTAAATATTCTTCAAAGTAGTTTCAGCTTTGGTTCCTCAATAAAATGAAGCTAACAGATGGCAGGGTAGCAATGTTTCATTATACACCTATGTTCACTTAGGTACCTGAGTCCTGAAGTAATTGCACTGAAGGCAGCAGGCTTGCTCTAGATTCAGTTCATCCAGCACAAAATGCAAATTGGGCCACATTCATACCAGGAAATTAATTTTTGATTAAATAGTTGTTGGCAGCAGGGCCCCAACATGTCTGCAAGGGCAGGTTGGATCAGACCATTTTTGGCAGGGTTACCGAAGTGTTCTTGGGACATTTTCTTTTGTTTCGATCCACATGGCTCCATGCCTACTTAGGATTTCCCATGAAAGAGGCTTTTGTTTGGTGTTTATGGTTTTGGGCAACTAATAATGCGGGATAAAGCCAAATGTAGGGCCGTATCCCATACTGCTTGCTCACAGGAAAGCACACACTGAAGGCCGTGGGATTTTGCATAAGGAGAATCCAATGGCTGTTGGCCTGTTTTGTGGGGCCCGCAGCCAGCACAGCATAGTCTGAAATGGGACTGTGTGCTAATGTTCTGTTACTTTGGCTCTGGATTTTCCTGTTGTGTTTCCAAGCAGTAAATTAAATGCTAAGAGTCTCTGCTTCAGACTCAGCTAAATTACCTTTTCCCGACAGTCAATCTGGAAGTCAGGGTCACTACTTCAGTTTATATGAGGTTTAACTGAGAAAGAATGAAGGAACTGAAGGCTATAAAATGAGAATCAAGGCAGGAAGGTTTGGCATTAAAAGATTCAGGTCAGCAGTGAGACAGCAGAGAATGAGATAAGAGGGTAAGAGCATAGACAGAATTTCAGAAACATACATGTTGCTTGTTTGTAAAGGCTACAGCTATGAGCGGCTGGATGGTTCTGTTAGGGGTGAAGAGAGACACCTTGCCATTAAGAACTTTGGACAACAGCCCATCTTTATCTTCCTGCCGAGCACCAGCGCA
>NW_010395715.1:4738-16483 GCF_000710305.1 Buceros rhinoceros silvestris | reverse complement strand
CCAGAGCAGGTAAGTAAGGAAAGGGGAGACAACTCATCTTCCTTCTCCACTCTTCTTTTGCAGTCTCTGGCAGTATTTCAGGGAGTTCTAAATCCAGCAGAGCCTGTTCACGTGGGAGATTCTTGAGGGAGACGAGACACATCCTGAACTTGGGTCTCTCAGCTAGGACATCTGGTTTCTGTGCTTTCCTTTCAGCAGCTGATGCCAAGATACTTTTCATATTGCAGGCACTAGAGTTACTTTTTTTAATTCCAAGTCTTATAATGCCTGTCCTTGTGCCAGGCTGAGCTTGAGAAATTCCACTAGCACCTTATTTATGCAAGCACCAGACTTTGGGCAGGAATGGACTTCCATTAAGTAAGGTGGTAGAATTGCTTCTCAAGTTCAGTGAACGTGGACATGCTCTCTAGCTGGCAGACAGACTCAAATGAGAGCCTTTTACTGTCCTGAGACTGCAAAGAAAACCATGGGACTGCCATCTGTGCTTCTTCCACTCTTAGCTCCCCCCTTTTTAACTATAGTATGTGGTCATAATAGTGGGTATTAAAAATTATATAATCAACTGTATTTTTTTTCTTTTCATTCCATGAGGGCCCAAACTCTAACCTCAAAAACCTTAAGTCATATAAATTCTTGGGCTCTGGTTATTGTATAGTTGGTCCTGGTCTTTTCCTCTGTTTCAGTGTGTATTTACCTGTTTCTTCTATGCTGCAGCCAGGTCATGACTTGGGCAGTCCCTTGTAGGCTCACTGGAGCCGGTCCTTGCTGGGTTAATCTGCCTGCCAGCGGAAGAGTATGTCTGTGTTCATCACTCTTGATAACCAGTCCCTTCTCATTGGTTCACTTGCACCCTGTCTTTTTTGACAGTATAGCTTGGTCTTGAGCTGTTGCAGACAGCTGGAAGCTGGAGATGGAAGGCTTACCTATCTTTTTAGATCCTTATGAGACTTAGATTTGGAGTTGAGAGATGGATTGAATGAGATACAGCCGATCAAATCTGACAGAACCTTGCACAGCATAAATTGTCTAGCTTCTCCTTTATCTTCTGCTGGTGACATATTTTGTGACCTTTTTCTTTGTTTATAGGTGGAGTTGGCATGAACCTGACGGCAGCAGATACAGTTATTTTTACTGATAGCGATTTTAACCCACAAAATGACTTACAAGCAATAGCACGAGCTCACCGGATTGGGCAGCATAAGTAAGAAATGTTGCTACTTCTGGCTTGGTTGCTGACTGCCTTGGTCTCTCAGTATTGCTTTCCCTATCCATAGGCAATAGAAGGTTGAAAGGACAATAGAGTGAAGATCAAAGAAGGAGAGCAGAGAGGATTTTATGTCTTTGTTTTTCTGTTGCAGCCTCAGTTCTTGTCATGTGTCTAGGGTGGGAGCTTTGGAGATTGGAAGGGACAGAGGGAATCTGGAGGTTTGCCTCCGCTTCTGCAGTGAGTGTTTCTCCTGTGTCAAGAACCAATTCTATCAGCATTACATTTCTGCTGATTATTTTTGTTGATTTTGTTCTTGCCTTTTTTTTTCCCTTCCAAAGCAATGGGTGAGGGGATAGTTTTCCATGCAAGGAAGCTGCTTTAGTGCATCTCAAAAAAAGAATATTCTTATTATTTTCCTAAACTTTTCAAGGCCTGTAAAAATTATCCGCTTGATTGGACGAGATACAATTGAAGAAATAATCTACCGGAGAGCAGCTTCTAAGCTCCGGCTGACAAATGCCATTGTAGAAGGGGGTCAGTTTGCTCTGGGAGCACCCAAGCCTCAGGGAGCAGCAGAACTGCAGGTAAAATTGAGCTGTATCCTCAATTTGATTCTGATAATGTCTTTAGAAATGTTCCGGAGTGTTTCTGTATTTATGCTTGACATGGACCTAGCCAAACACTTACCTTTTGGGGGAGATGTGCGTTGACACGTCAGCTTTTGCATATCTTAGGAATCAAAATGACATCCCAGGTCCAGGCAAGATTTGTTGTTTTGACACGTTTTTTACAATTTTGAGGTGCATCTGTTGTTGAAAAGGGGTGTGTTTTCTTGGAGAAGAGGAGAAGGCAGAACCTCTCCTTGGTTTACTTGTTTATTTTTAATTATAACAGGTCTAAAGTGCAAGCTGACTCATTGTTTCTAGAAATTCTCTGTCTCTGGTGCTTTTCTCTCACAAACAGAGCTGATGATAAGCACTTAGTCAGCTTTTGGATGCTAGTCTGAAACTCAGTTAACCTTCTGTTGACCTCTTGGCAAATACAGTGTCTTAGGAGTCAGGGCATGATTTATAATTCTGACCTGAAAGCTGATGTTTGTCCTGCGAACTTAGATTGAAAACCTCAAGCAAAGTGGCAATTAGAGGAATATATCCCCTATGTGAAACTAAAGCTGGTAGAGGTTTGGAATGACTGTGTCCTTTCCCCCACTGCCTCCCCACCCTGCCCCATCAGCATGTATCTCAGCAATTATAGTTTCCATGGGAGAAGTGGAACTGAGCCCATAGGAAATTCCATGCTGATAATTTTCTCCCCATGGATTTTTGTGGTATTTAAGCTTTTGTTTTAAAGGATTTGGGGGCAAAAACAAGCTTGGTCTTTCTGGCTATGAAGAAAGCTGCTGAATGCAGTCAGTACAATGCTGTTTTATCATTTAGCCCTGGAGAAAAATGACCTGTTCGTTTGATGAGTTATATTTGAGGGAGAGTTACGTTGTAGGGGCCTGTCCCATCAGGTGTTGGGAGAACTAAGCGTGTTAAAGCATAAGGATTTTGACAGGTGACCTTAAGGCTTAGATTTCTCCACTTGTACACTCTTGGCTTCTAAGCCTGAGACACTCAAGACACTGAGATTGGCATGGAATTAGGAAATATTAACACTGAATTTCCCCTTCTCTTTGTTAAAGCTGAGTGAAAGCCTGAAATTTGGCTTGGATAAATTGCTCTCCACTGAGGGAAGTACGATACAGGATGTGGAGCTAGAAAACATCCTTGGAGAGACGAAAGAAGGGAAGTGGGTAATGGATGTTGTGCTGCCACAAGAAAAAGAGAGTGAAGAGGAGGATACAGAGAGTAAGTTTAGAATCTAAATACCTATGAAACATATGATGCTTGGGTGCTGCTAGAGAAGGCTTCCCAGGCAGAGGTGGCATTTTTCAGGCAACAAGAAGAAAAGTGGACTTGTAATAAAGTGACATGGATTTTGTTTGTGGCGTATGCATAAACTTTATTTCTGAACCTTTATTGGCCTTTTTCTTCTTCTTATGTCCTTATTTGCAAGATAGTGGTAACAATACTTGCCCAGTTTTGGTAGCTAGGGGGCTGAATTCCTTTATGGGCTTCAAATATTTTGAGACCTCAGGTGAAATGCATGAAAAAAAGGAAAACATTCAAATTGCTGCTGCTGTTTTTCCCACAGAGAACCTTTAAGATAAATCTATAGTTTTAGAGATGTAACAGTAATGGAAGGAAAGACTGTATAGCAGGGTTTTTGTATTATCTCTAAACAAAAGATAATTGGACATGAAAACCACAAGTCAAAATGACCTTAAAAAATTCCAGAATGTCAGGTAAGAAATGCAGAGTTGTAGAGTCTAAACAACTAGAACAAACCTACTCTGTCTTAGTAATCTACCTTCCAGTCCAGGTGTCACACGCTTGTGGTTAGCTCTTCATAGCCCCATACTATACAAGAATGCATTCTAAGGATACTTTCCCTCTTCTAGTGTTGTGGTGAGAAACACTGAATTTCTGGTGTGAGTATACAGTAGCACTTAAATATAGACCTGTGACTGAAGCGGAAGTATGGCCCTACAGGTTAGGTATTGTCTGTCCTGCCTGTCCTGCGGCGGTTGCCAGCAATGAGTAATTATTTGCTGTTGCTTAGCAAGGAGTGCTGTTTTATGTTGGTAACTTGGAGAGGAGCAGTGGCAGCGCTTTATTTAATAATTATTGGGAAAATAGCTCACCTGATGAGCAGTAACTCTGGGTTGCCAGAGTTCTTTGCTTTTATAGTTCGGGAGCTCAGAAGAGAAAGTTTGCTGTCCATTTAAGAGTTGCCTGTAACTGGATAGCACAGGTAAATGAACTCACTACCGGCAGAGATGGAATGACCAAAGAGAATGGTAACAGAGCCACAACTTAAAATAGCTAATTGGCTGAAATAGCAAAAGAGGTTCTTTGCCAGTATAACTGGCAAATATTTAAATAACTTGAATGAAAAGCTTTTGCCTAAGGAAGCAAATCTTGTTTATGTTGTTTCTACATGATACTGACATAGGTCGTACAAAAAAAATAGATGAGAATGAACATCTTTTTCTGCTGAGGGTAGAATGGTGTTCCAGAGAAGCCAAATTTCTTCTGATGTCACCGTGTGCTTTAGGTGTTAGTGGCTTTCAGTTTCTTTTTACACTACTTAATTATTTTTTAAAGATCACATGTATGTGTACGAAGGCAAAGATTATTCAAAAGAACCCAGCAGAGAAGACAAAAAAGCATTTGATCAGCTTTTGGATCTTCAGAAAGCCTTGACTGAAGAGACGAGTAAGGAAGGGAGAGCTCTCCGGAACAAAGCAAATGTAAGATAAAAGACATGACAAGGCACATAGTGGTCTTTAATTTGCTTATGGAAAACGAGGCTGACAGTATTCTCTCTTTACCTTCAGCTTGCACAAGGTATGTTAAAAGATTGGATGTCAATGTAGTATTCAGCAATTCTGATAACAGATCAGAGGTATGATGTGCAGGGCACTCCTTTAAACTGAGGTCACAAAACCAATGTGACGATTGGGATCTAATGATTAAGACCTGTGGACAAGTAGACAAATGGGAAAGAAAGGTAGGTTAAGGTGGGCATCAGACATGGCTTTAAGATGAGCAGTTTGTTTCCACGATACTTCTTTCTTTCTCCAGGCCCTTCTCACAGGCCTCCGGGAACAGTCAACCAGGAGGAAGCACTTGTTGAGCACAGAGGAGCTGGAGGCTAGGAGGAAGAAGCGCCAAGAAGCAGCAGCAAAAAGAGCAAGACTCATGGAGGAAAAGAAGGCAGCAAAAGCAGAGGCAGAACACAAGAAAAAGTATGGTTTGTTCTACCTCTACTACTTGTAAGCTGATGTCTTTTACTCTAGGTATGTGAGTCTGACTGACGAAAACGAGTCATGCTCTGTATCCACTCTGGCAGATGGGACTGGGGATGAAGGGAGGAGAAGATGGCAAAACAGCTGCAGGCCACGATCACGAGAGGATTAGCTTCATAAATCAGGGTGTTTCTGTGTGTGTACTCATACTGCGTAACACAGGGATGTGAAGGTGAAAAGTAGCTTGAGCCCCTAGCAAGGATTCTTTTCCTCTGAATACATTGCCTGACTTCAAGTCTCATTTAATTCAAGGAGAATGGCCTGAATAAGACCCCCACCTTTGAATGTACAGTGAGCTGCTGGGAGAAGCTTTCTGAAATGTCACAGTTGGTCCCTACATATTGGTCTGACATCTGTGACTCTCTGGCATCTGTCCTAACTTTCTCCTCCTTTTTTCCTAGATGTTCTTCCTTTTCACTGCTCTGAGTAGCTCCTCGCCCTTTGTCATATGCTCACTTTTTCCATGCCTGCAGCTGGCTTATTACACTGGCACATGGCTCTTCATACCACAAATAACAACTGCGGTGAAGTTGGTTCTGCTCTAAAATAGGGGAGGGGAGCAGAGGGAATGCGGCTCTGGGTCTCCTGTGTTTCACTGTGGTGATTTAAAACAAAGTGTGCCACCTTTGATTTTCATTGAACGTCATCTTCTTTTCTTTCAGGATGGCCTGGTGGAAGGCAAATCATTATACATCTACCTCCCTTCCTTCAGAGGAGAGTGACTCAGAGGAGGAGTTTGAGGAGGATGAGGCTGGGCCGAACGTGAGTTTCGATTCTGAAGATGCAGATCTGAACTGTTTAAAGTACATCATGGGAGATGTCACCCACCCCAGAGCAGAAGAGGAGGATGCCATCATTGTCCACTGCCTAGGTGGGACTTGTGACAAAAAGGAATGCTGTAGGATAAGGTAGACAAGGGAGCTGAATTGTTCCTGCTAGCTCAATAGTTTCTAATTCCCTTCCAAACGGAATCTGACTTAACCTTGAGTGGTGTAGAGGCAATACAGCTTGACACCGTCACGTACAACACACACAAGTTCTAGCAAGGTGTACATAGGTCTTTTCATGCCCTCCCTGGATTTCTGGGTGAGCTTCTTCAAAGATGCCTGTACGGCTTGAAATTTTGTGTCTGTGGCCAAGTGGGGACAGTTCTTCCCAAAAGCAGAACCTTTTGTTCAAACCATGGAAGTTGTAGGGATTGAACTGAGATATTGAAAATTGTCTCATTTTTACAATCAGCACAGACGGTCAGGCACTTGGAGAGGCTGAGGTCAGAGTTTATCGGTGCTCGTCTAAACACTGACAGTACAGAGACTCTAGGCTAGTCTCCTAATTTAAAGATGCTGAAGCTGAGGGAGAGAAATTCAGGTTACAGAGTTCCTCCTGAATCAGTTTTGAAGCTGCTGTCTGACCAGGGCTCTAGCAGAATATTACAAAGTGCTTTGTCTTATGTTGAACTCAGCACAAAACCTCGTGTTTAAAGAGGAAATGCCAAGTAAAAGTAAAAACCTGCAAATAGCAAACATCTAGCTGTGGAAAGCCCAGTGTACCAATCTGGGGACATGCTATGTACCTTAGGGCATCTAGTCTATGGACCTATATGCATATATATAAGGAGGCCAACAGGTTCATATACTCACTGCCCTCCTGATTAATGTTTGTTTGAGCATCCTCAGTGGGCAGTAAGAAGGACTTCTTCCTGCAGAGTTTTTCAGGGAACTGTGACAAGTTTTGTTTTTCTCAAGGGCTGAGGTTTATCCTCTAGGGTGGTCCCTTGAGTGCTAGTTGACTTCAGTTCATATGTGGTTCCCATATCTGGTTTTGATAATCAATTGTTTTTTTTGATAATGATTTGTACAGAGCAGGTCCCTTTCCTGCAGAGGTGGTCTTCAGCCTCACTTTCTAAAGGGAGTCTAACTTGTAATTTCATTCTAGATGACTCTGGCCACTGGGGAAGGGGTGGTTTATTCACAGCTCTGGAGGCTCGTTCTGATCAGCCAAGGAAAATATATGAGATGGCAGGAAAGATGAAAGGTAAGAGATTAAAACATAACCTTAGGCCAAGACACTTGAAAGAGCTTAAATCCCACTGATGTCACAGGATTGAGGTGCCTGGATACCTTGATACTCATATTTTTCCTCTGTTCTCTAGATATGTGCATCCCTAGCTCTAAGAGTAGCAATGCAGTGGGTGCTTTGACTTCACTTTTTTGGAGCGTGAGAACTCTGCATAGGAGTTGGTCATTCTGATCCATGCTGCAAATAATAAAAAAAAGGGGGAAAAAAATGAACATGTTCATTATTCACAGGATGTTTTTCACTGTATAAGGCAGAGCGCTGCATCTTCTCTCAAAGTGCTTTTAAGGATGAAAGCCACCTCAAGCAGTACTCAGTTGATCCTTTGGTTCTCTCCAAGTACTAATCCTCTCCTGAGCGTCTATTAGCAGTTTTGAGCTACCTGTAGCTGGTGAGGAATGGAGCTGTAAGGTGGACCTGTTGCTTTTTCTCATTTCCTAGGAGATGCTTTCTTCTTGTTCCAGTGTCTATCTTTCCATTTGTGGTCTTTACCTGGGATGTGGATGTGTCTGTGTGTTGCGGGGTGGTGAGGGGCAGGGGAGGTGGGGCAGGGAAGGGGGTAAAATCTGTCATGCTTTGCTGGGCAAAAGGTCTGACTCTGCTGAAATCATCATGAGGAGATAAAGAAAGCCAAGGAGAAGATACAGAACGTGACAGTGAAATAGCTGCTGTATTGACTGCCCGTTGACTCTTTAGGACTGATTTTTCTGTTGTTGTTCTGTTCTTGTCTTCTGGACAGACCTAGAGTTAGGAAGAACCCTGTTATTCCCCATTGATGACAAAAAACCCAGGAGAAAAGGACAAGACTTGGTGAGAATGAGAAGCTCCTTTTTGTGTTGATCCATCTACGTGTTTTTGAAGCTATGTGAAATTAACGTTATGTCTTTTTCCCAAGAAGTATGCCACTGAATAATGAACGTGGCTAAGCTGCAGTTAAACATTAGAGAAAAAGAGATTCTTTTTCCCATGTGTTAAAGCTAATAGTTATGAACTTTTGCAGCAGCCATCGCTGTGTCTCTTATGGCTGTATATAGACAGACTCCATTTTTTGTGTGTTTTCTTCTTAGTTGGCCTTGATTGTAGCTCAGCACCGGGATCGGTCCAACAACTTGTCTGGCATTAAGCTGTCTGCTTTGGAAAAGGGCCTGAAGAAGATTTATTTAGCAGCCAAGAAAAGGAATGGTAAGTGTGCAGTAGAACAGTGAATTCTTGCAGCTGAAGATGGTGACCAATTTCCACCTCTCCTTTAATGTTTTTTCTGAAGTGAAGTAAGAGTGAGGTCTTCATGGTAGATGTGTTGTTTTCCAAAATATTTCTTCTATTCTTGTTGGGAAGCCTGAAGTCCTTGTCTAGAACGCTTTCTATATGTGTATCTTATCCTAAAGAGTGTGCACTCTGTTCCCTCCTTCTCAGCAACAGTGCATCTTCCACGTATCGGGTATGCAACAAAAGGTTTCAACTGGTATGGTACTGAGCGGCTCATTCGAAAACATTTGGCAACACGTGGTATCCCCACGCTTATGTATCCTTTTGGAGTACATCTTACTTTGTTCACAGTCTAATGTTGAAATGATCTCCTAAATACCTTGGTGGATGCACGGCAAAGAAGCAAGGCAAGGCACAGATGCCACAATCCAGCTAAAAACGAGATTTCTGTGACTTTGTTGTCATCCAGGTACTATTGCACAGTGAGGACTTACCATTTCAGGTGATAATGACAGAGTAGTGTGCTTCAGTAAGTCTGTCAGAATTTGTTAGAACTAGGTGCTAGTCTTCAGTTGACAGCTGTCAACTTAACCTGTATATGCCATGTCTGGGGAGAAGATGACTGGAATTTCAGAGTAACAGAAGTGACTCAAAGTAGCAAAAGTGAGAATGTGAAAAAACCTCTACAGTGTTCCAAGCAAGTGATAACCTGCTTCCTTGGCTGAACATGGTGAAGTTGGGGTGTGTTAGGACAGGCTTTTATAACAAAACAGCTCATTGCTTTCACCTTCCAGGAAAGGAAACAGAGGTTTGCAAAGAGGCTGTTTTGTCACTTCTCTAGGAAGATGTGCCTTTGCTATACCGCCACTGTTAGTAGTTCTGTGAAACCGATAAACCTGAAACAAAGACAATAGTACTCAGAGCATTCAGCCTCTTTCCTTAGTGAATCTCTTAGTGGACCTGTTGTCTGGCATTCCTTGACACTTGACAGCATTTCCTTGACACTTCTTGTTAGATACTACTTCCCTAGGAATAAAGCCTCTTCCTCTGCTTCACAACCATATTCATCTTCAACGACACTCTCAAAGCCATGAAGATGCAGTAATTTAATTGAGAAACGTGCAAAAAGCCAAGGATCTTTTCAGCATCACTCAGACAGTCTGTATGCATCCACTTCAGAAACAGCTTGTGCAGCCATTATTCACCCCTGCATCTCTCTGCCTTTATTGGCCAGAACGTTTACGAGACAAGAGTTCTGGAGAGGAATGAAACAGCTTCAGAGTTAAAAGAGTCTTTGGATAAGGATGTTGGCTCAATTCCAGATCTGTTTTGGAGATGGAAAATTAAACTTTCACTGACGGTCAGTTGTTATCCCTTACATTAAATTAATGCTAGGGCTTGGACTGCAGTATTGTTTGAATGTATTATTTCGCTACTTCAAACTTAATCCTTTGTCTCACTATACTTCTCTTAAGTCAGCTTTTTAGTGGTTACCTGGGACTCTGTGAACATGCCCACATAGACATCTCGGTGGAAAAGAAGCTGTCTGCATCAACAAAACTGCATGACAACCACATAGTATAAACTGTTTATACTGTTTGAGTTCTCCAGAAGTCCATTTGACTTGCACTTGTTCAAATATGAACTTTAGACACATAATCACATGCTTACAGTCGAGGAGAATCCTGACCAGTATTCTGGGCAAAGGCATACAAGGCTGTGAAAATTTGAGACTGGCTTTGCAAATCACACCTTTGCTTCTCCTGCAATTGGTTTTTCATTACATGGTTCTTTGTTGCAGCTGTTGGGCAAAACCAGTTCCTTACTGCTGGCCAAAAAACTTGTGAAAGGTTCCATGACCCTTCGATTCACTGTAAGGAAATCTTAATGCAGAGTTTTTGATGTTGGCTTTACTCTCTTGCAACAGAACTTCCCTGATTTTTGCACTGTTGACGCTGCTGGCTTTCGCATATTTTTTAGCATTTTTTTAGTACCAGGCAATAGTAGCTCTCCTAATAAGTGTTTTGACCAGAGAGACTGTGAGGTGGCAAACTTCATTCAATTTAAAGTTCAGCTTTCAACCACAAATCACCCCACAAGCAGTTGAAAGTTTATCTTTATCTAATTGCCAACGCACATCTCATTGGCTGCATTTATACACCCTCTGTAGCTCCATCTGGTTACTTAATAATTTCAGGCCTGATTCTGACGTGGCTCATCACGCCAACTGTGTGTTCCACACTAGAAGAGGCCTTCCTGAGTTGGATGCTCTGTCATTCACTGTTTGTGAATGTCACTCTGTTCTACAAGAAAACCCCAAGTGATTCATTATCTCCTTTGACCCTGCTGAAGCTCAGGTAAGCTAATGCTGCATAGCAGCTCTGTGGGTCAGACAGGAACAGCCCCTATGTATAGGGCAAACGACTTGCAGGACCAGAGTCTGACTGTGAAGACTTTTTGGGGTGAAAGGTGGTGCGTAGTTGTACCTTGTTTTCCCCTGGTCATGCAAACTGGCACTCTTCCAGCAGGCCGGCTGGCGGCACTGTTAGTCAGCTGCAGCAGCACATGTTGCTCTTTGGCCTCTTTTCAGGGAGCAGGGCAGTGATCTCCAGCCTGGAAAAAACACTCCCTGTTTGCCAGAATTAAAACATCAATTATGACTTTCTTTTTGCCAGCTTGACTGAACATGTAATTTCGGACTGCAGACTCAAGCCTCTATTCCTCCACCTGTTCTTTTCTTGTATATTTATTGCCCTTCTTTGAAAGGTTTCGTTCCCAAGTGTTCCTGTGTGTGCAGTCTTGTTCCTCAGCTTCACGCACGCTGGGACAAATTCCAGCCCACCTATAGGTCCTCTGGCCACCGTGCAGTTACACAAGGACATGGCTGAGTTCCCTGGAATATGTTGAAGTAGCGAGTCTCCCACCACTATGGCCAGGTATTCCTATTTGAGGCTTCATGTTTTCCTGTGTTTCTATAGGAAGATGGGGCTCTGCCTCTGTCATGTGCCCCACACCCTGCTGTAACTCAAACTGGAGTTACAAAGAAGAGAAGGGCATGACTACCTGCCTGTTAGTGTCTCTTACCCTCTAAGATAAGGTCACCGGGGGGCTGCAAGGTTGCTGGCATGCACAGAGGAAAGGTCATGGTGTGCAATAGATTCTAGCTCTCTAACTTAGGGGCAAGTCAGACAAAAGATACTCTATTTTTTCCCCTCTGAGGTCCTCTCAGCCTTTACAGATGAAATCTACCTTAATTTTTTTCCTTGAAGTTTACTTAGGAAATGCTTCTGAAGTGTGAGGGTTTTGTCATTTTTTTTTAACTATATTTTTTTAAATCTGCTGA